>NW_027515420.1:8700000-8827500 GCF_048772815.1 Callospermophilus lateralis
GACCAACAGACTTCCCCCTAGTTACACTTTACAAGATGATGATTATTAGGGTTTAATGCAGGATTAAGAATTACAGAGAAATTTGAAACAATTTTCCATTTCATAATAAAATTGGCAGTTTATGTATTTTGCGCAATCAAATAAAACAATGTGTCTAAGTAAGTTTTGCAAACTAGAAAGCATTAAAATGCATCATTTTTTATTTATCCTGCTTAACAAACATTAAGTATACAGACCAGTAGATGAAACATGCACAGAGCCAAGATGGAGAAAGAGTCACTTCAAACAACTAAGACACTATATAAAATATATGAAAAAGTTGTTCTAAAGATATTGGACGCTGTGCAATAAAGGATAAGGAAAACTAGAGAAGTAAGAACTGCAATTGCTAAGAGTTTCCTGGCAATGATGTAGAGACAGGGGGCACCAGGTGGAGTCCAGAAATCTCTCTGCATTAACAAAATAGATCCTAGAGTCCATGAAGGTCAAGGTGGCTAGAATTCACAGGGCTGAGTGCAGGAGTGAAAAAGAACTGCTCAGTGAGAACTCTGAAGAACAGCAGAGGGTCCCCAATGAGAATTCAGCTGAGTACTAATGATTACTTTCATTTGAGGAAACTAAAATCTAAGTTCACTGAATAGAGAGAAGATTTTTTTCTCAATGGTTGCAAAAATTAGTCCTGGACTACATGTGTTTCAGGAATATTTGTCAAACCATAAAAGAAAGAGCAAAAAATGGCCAAATATTTTCCAAATAGGTTAATCAAATTTCAAAACATTCAAGGATTTTTAGAGAAATATTTTACATGTTTTTATTTTTATTTTAAAAATATTTAGTTGATAAAGATAGCATGTTTTCAATGGACACCACAGAATGATTTTATGTAGGTATACATTGTATAACTATTACCACAATCAAAATATATAACAGATCCATCAACATTCAGCTATTCATGAGGTCCCTAGAAATTGTTCATTTTATAACTGAAAAGTTTGGACTTTGACTATCATATCCCCATTTTCCTCACCCTTAAGACTTTGGCAATCACCATTCTATTCTCTGTTTTTATAAGTGTGTGTGTGTGTGTGTGTGTGTGTGTTTTAAGATTACACATGAGTGACCAATACAGAATTGGTTTCTGATGAGCTTATTTTGCTTACCATAATGTCTAACAGAATTTCCTTTGTTTCATGCCAGAATAACACTCTAGTGCATGTATATTTAGGTATTCTCACTGCATTCTCATTTGTATGTTTGTGTCTATATATGTATATATACATAAAATTATATTTACATATTATATATTTTATATGTATTATATGACATTTTATATGTTTATTTTATAAATTATATATTTTTCTCACACTTTTTTTATCTTTTTAACTTTCAATGTACATTTGCACTGACTCATAACTTGACTATTGTGAACAAGGCTGTAATGAATATGAGAGTACAAAGCAGATATATATTGGAGAAGATAATTTCCAGCTCAGAGATTATATCACTGGTCTTACAAATAAAAATGAATAAATACAGTTCTCAAGCAAATAAGTCTCACATCTCACCCTTGGAATCTAAACAAAGACTGTCACTCATGTAAAGCAAGGTGTTCATCAACTTTCTGTCACTATAACAAATGCCTGGAATAATCAATTTATAAATAGAAAAGGTTGATTTTGGCTTATGTTTTGGATCCATTACTTTTAGGCCTCTGGTGTGGTGTGGTGGTAGATAGCAGTGGCAGGGAGAATGTTATACAGCAAAACTGCTCACTTCATGGCCAGAGATAAAAAATTAATCAAGGAATGGAGTAGAGTCCCACAGTCCACTTAAAGCGCAAACTCCCAAAGACCAAAAGACCTCTCATTAAGCTCTACCTCTTAAAAGTTTCTCCACCTCCCAATAGTGCCTTCCTGGGGATCAATTCTTTACTACATGGGCCTTTGGGGGTCATTAAAGATCCAAACTTTGATCAGCAGAAAATAATAATTAAGGAAGAGAATGTCAGTCACATGAAACAGACTGAGAAGTAACACACTTGATAAAATTAGCAGACAAGGACATAAAAATTATTACAAGTATATAGCATAAACACAGTAATCTAGGGGAAAAAAGAAATATGTTTAGCAGAAATCTAGAAGAGATGTTAAAGAGACAAAAATCTGACTTCTTCAGATGAAAATTATAATAAAAGAAAGAAATTGGATTTGATAAATAACAGCTAATGAAGAAAAATATGTTAATGATTTTGAAGACAGAGCAATTGAAACTAACAAAACTTAAAAATGTTTTTAAAAAATAGAGAATTGGTAATTTGTGGCTTGTGATCTAACATGCATGATACTTGGAGTCTCTAAAAGGTGGGGCAGAAAAATGCATTTGAAATAATCTATCAAATATTTTGCCAAATTGGAGAGCTGCTAAAAATTCACAGATCAAAAATGATCAATAAACTCTAATTATAAGACGAATGAAGAAAATTATACCTATATACTTCATAACAAGATAACTTAAATCCAATGATAAAAATATTTTAGAAGCAAAATGTTAGGGAAAAGCACAGTCCATGTAGAAAAATAAGATGAGAGGGTGAGCAAATGCAGTGTTGAAAACAATCCAAACACAAAGGCCTGGGAGTAACAGCTTCAAGGAAATAAAGAAAAATATTGTACATCTAGAATTCTCTACAGGCCAAAACTAATTTTTTAAAAATGAAGGAGAAGGAAACACCTTATTTTAGACCTAAAAAAGCTAAAAGAATATCACAAGCAGACAAGAAATGTAAGGGGAGTACTTCTGGCAGAAAGGAGAACTATACCAATTGAGAATCTAGGTCTTCATGAATAAAGACCACTCAAAATCATCCCCATCCCTCTCTCTCTTTCTCTCCCCTCTATCCTATGTGTGTGTGTGTGTGTGTGTGTGTGTGTGTGTGTGTGTGTATGTTTGTGTGCTACTGGGGATTAAACCCAGGACATCTTTGCCACTGAACAACATATCCAACTGTGTTTTTTTTTTTTTTATTTTGATATGGGGTCTCATTAAGTTGCTGAACCTACTGAGTCACTGGGATTCAGGAATGTGCAATTGAACCTAGCTAAATATAATATTTTTAATTAAAATTTATTTCCAAGATAATTAGCAAAAAAATAGCAAAACATTTCAATAAGAAATAGTTATAGAAATAAGCATGGTATTGTAAGTTTATAATACTACATGTGATGTGGTATATTATCAACTAAAAGAAGACTGATAACTTAAAGTTAACTGAGAACTAAAAACTCAAAGAAACAAATTATATCACAGTATAGATAATAAGACAAATAAAAAGAAGATGGGTAATAAAAGTATATTAAGTTAATAAAAATGGCTGAAAATATCAAAAAATGGAAAAAGGAAACAAATGGGACAAATAAAAAATAAATAAGAGTGTTTGTTTTAAACCTAACTATATTAACAAGTGCATTAAATGTAAGTGTGTAATTATCCTGAACACTACAATTATTGTAAGAATGGATCAAAAGTAAAACAAAACCATCTGATGTATGCAAGAATCCCACATTAAATAAAAAGACAAAAAAATGTTTAGGACCAATTGAAAAGAGAAGAGTTTTTGTGATTACACTGATCTAAAGAGAGCTCAGATGGCTATATTAATACTAAAGTAAAATTTAGAACTAAAAGAGATAAGCAGTATCAAGTCCTTGTTTCTTAAAACAAAATTAATCGGTTGAATATTCCATCATGGATCTGTGAGGACATCACCCTCAATTTTCTGCCCAAAAGCAATGATAAAACATAATAAAATTGCCAACTTCAACCATTTAAGGTTACTGGAAAAGAAAAAAATATATATGTATATATACTTGAGAATCAATAATTAAAAAATCTAGCCAAGTTCAAGAAAGTACAATGCATTTGGTGGCTTCTTGCCTTCTTTTCACACCTTCTCCAGGTCTCAATTAGCACAGTAGCATCAAAAAGAAAACAATTCATTACATACAGGGAAGCAATTATTTCATGAAAATCTGACTCTCTTGATTCTTGCCAGAAGTAATGAAGAGAAGAATGTATCCAGTGATAAAAGAAAAACAAGATGCTGGGCAAAAGCTAATTTCCAGTAAAAGAATTCTTCAAAAATGAAGTAAAGACTTTTATGCGTAAACAAAGACTGATGGAACATTTTCCCTGCATAATTGTCTCAAAATCCTTAAGCAAGTCCTTTGAGCTGAAATAAAATGACATCATATTGTAAGCTGAATCCAAATAACAAAATACAAAAGTGAGAACATTAAAAAAAAGTAAAGATTCTGGATTAAAAAAATAAAAGGAATGTATATTACATTTTATAAAACAAATTGCAAAACTGTGTAATTGGTTTGATAGCATATATAATTAATATGTATGACAGTAAGAGAACAAAGTAGGTGGGCAGAAATGACTGTATTTTTCATTTTAATATTTTACCAGAGTCTATGTTTGAGTCTATATTTTATCAGAATTTTGTGTAAATCTAACGTAGATCTTGTTTGTGTGTGTGTGTGTGTGTGTGTGTGTGTGTGTGGTGATGGGGATTGTACCCAGGGTCTTGTGCATGCAAGGCAAGCACTCTACCAACTGAACTATATCCCCAGCCCTAAAATAGATTATTATAAGTGAAGATGCATATCATAATGCCTACAGCAAACTACTAATAAGTTTAAAAATGTAAATCAAAAGGATACACAAAATATCTCTTTATCATAAAAGGAGTTAGTAAAGGATGAAATAAAAAAAGAACAAGATGTAAAAACGAAAGTCAAAACACAGACAAATATCCAACAATGAGAACTATTATACTAACCATGTAATTATAATAAAAAAAGCTGAAATTGGCTTAAGAAATAAATTTATAACTAAATAGAACACCCTGAAATTTAAAGATAAGAAAAATCGCAGTATAAATGACAAAGTAGACATTAAGGCAAAAATATTATTGGAGGAAAAAGTGGCTAATTTATAATTACAGATCAATTCATGTACATTTACCTAATAATAGAGTCCTTAAACACAGAAAGCAAAACTTCACTGAACTAAAAGGAAAAATACTATTATCATACAATAATAGTAGATGGAACATCAATAGATATGGACTTTGTAACACTCTCTCCCATTAGAAATAAGTATGAGTAAATTGCTAAATCTTTCTGGGCACTCATTTCATTATCTATAAATATTACTACATACTTTGCACAGTTGTGGTAAAGAATAGATTAAATAATATATGTAAATAGACCACTACATAGTTCCTGGTGTTTTGTAGTCACTTGAAACATAGTTCCAAAAATAATCAAATATTTATTAAGAACCAGAAACTTATCTATCATACATTTAACTTATCAAAAGCTTATCAAGTACTGACTTCATAATAAACAAAAATAGTTTGCCTTGTACTTTTATAGGTATCTTCTGGTGTCCTAAAATTCTAAATTTGAAATAGTTCAATTAACCAATATTTCCATCATGATTAATTCTTTATGTGCCCTATTCTAGAAATCTTTGGTTACTCTCAGAAAGATAGTCACCTGCTTTTTCTTCTGAAGTTTGTTTTGTTTTACTTTGTGCATTAATGTCTGTGGTTTATCTAGGTATGAGTTTTTTATTGTTTGGGGTAGATGTTAAGTTTCATCTTCCCATGCATCTTTTCCCTTATAGAGGAATCTTAATGAAATAGATATTCATTTTCTCTACTGCTTGACAGTGTCACCATTGTTATAAGGCAGGAGATCATATATTTGAGTCTACTTTGTGCATTCTATTCTCTTCTGTTCATTTCATTTGATAGTTTTCTCCAATACCATGCAGTCATACTCAGTATGGTTTTATATTAAGTATTAAAATCTTATTATTTTCTTGACCATCATTTTCAGTTTTAGCCTGTCCATTTTCACCAAAGCCTTCTGGGATTTAGTTGGAATTATAGTATATATATATATATATATATATATATATATATATATATATATATATATATATAATCTTTGGAAGAGTTAATATCTCAAACATTGAGTTTTATAACCATGAGTTTAGTTATTCCAAATGCAAAAAACTAATAAATAGATACCTACCCTCAGAGACCAAAGTATAAAAGATTCAACATCAAGACAAGGAATAAATATCATACACTACAGAATGAGAGACTAAGTGATGATAAGAAGGTGTGGAAGGTTTTCTGTGACACATCTTTTGGTAAAGAATTGAGGAAATATTCACTTGATAATTTCTGTTTTTCTCCACAAAGTAGAAGGCAATAGATCCATGGAGAGAAAAAGGTAAAGCTTGTAGACTGCTATGAAGTTTGAGGAAAGAAAAAGAGAGAATGGACCATCAGTTCCAACAGTTCAGATAAAGAGAAAGCCTGTGGATGTGTTAACTGAATTATATCATCAGAACCATAAAGGGAAAGAGAGCAAAGAAGTTGATCTGGGTTGATCTATGTTTTAGGATCTGCTGAGATGTTTTAAAGGAACTTCAATGAAGAGAAAGATTTGAAGGCTTTTGTAAAGGAGAAGTAGAATTCTTGGTTAAAAAAGGAAAGAAATTTCAAAAGGGTTGAAAGGATCAGGGGAAACGAAATAATCAAGTGGATAGTGGCTTGTTGCCAGATAGTGGGACAAGGAAGACTTGTGAAAGTTCCTAAGGTATCTTTAGATCCCTTCCTCTTGGATACAGTGTAGGATTCACTTTAGCCATTCATTTGGACTCCTTATTTATAGAGCAATACACTGGACTCCGGGCCCTCTTAGGAGTGGTGGAATACTCCTGGGTAGTATGTTGAATGGAGAAAGAAAAAGGGAATGTGGCCAACTGTAAAAACTAGAATCTCTACTTTGTATAATCAGAGCTTTTATAGAATGCCTTGGAGAACAGCTCTAATACATACAGAGAATCACAAGTGGAACTTAGATTTTCTTTTGTGTCCAGTTTTCTATCACTACCACGGTTCACCCATACATCCATGTATTCACTATTAAATATCTAATGTCTTGAATCAATCAGTTTCAGACTCATTGGTTAGAAAATATTTACAACACTTAGAAGGTTGCCAACATTTAAAGTTTAACAGCATCTCCATTAGTTTTATAACACTCTCCTAAGTATAGTACTTTGAGGATCAATAAAATTTCTCAAAAAAAAAAGAATCAGGCTGGGAGTGTAGCTCAGTGATACAGCACCTGCATAGCATGCACGAGGCCCTAAGTTTGATTCTCAACACTTTAAATGAAATAAAGTACAAAGAGCAATGAAACAAATAACATCATTTATACTCTTTTAAATATAAAAACATCTTGAAGGAAATGATGAAGAAATTTTATGAGAATGCTGTAATGCTTTGTCCATTTCCCAGGCAGGTGGCCCAACAGGAATGCCCCAGGGATGAAGGTGTCTTGTAAAAATTTAATGAGATGATTCTTGTAAAAACACTAAGAATAGTGCATTGCGAAAATTTGGTTCTCAATATATTGTAGTTTATTAGGTATTTGAACCTTCATTTATGATGAAAGTCATGAAAAATTGGTGAGAAAGAGTATTCAATTTCTATGAAGTCTTCTCACTTTAAAAAAGTGACCTCACAGAAATTTATTTCCAAATCTCTTACCATTCCTGTCTAGCACAGAACTGTTCAATTAATGACTGAACAAGTCAGTCTTGAGGAGTTTTGTGATTCCTTCCTTTAAACAACAGAAATGCAGGAATTCTCATCCACTTACTTATCCTTCCCCAGCATTCTCAGCACCTTCTTAATTCAATGTTCACACTGTATTATTCCATAGGGAGTTTCTTGTCTAAAGCTTTTTTGTCTGTCTGATCTCCTACACTGGTATTAAGAATAAAGAGTTGTTCAGGTATCAGGTGTCCTTAATGCCTGGCAGCATGTACTTTTGTACCATATCTCCACAGCCCTTCAGCACCACATTCCAACAATCGAAAACATGACTAAAGGCTGATAATCGAAAGGTGACTCAAATAATATGTCCCCTCTTTCCTTTCTACTTTTGGGTTTTCCCCATCAGACTATGAACTCTTCAATGCATGTCTTATCTGTTTGGCAAATTCCAACATTCAATACTTGTGAAAAAGAAATAGCTGAACATTCTTCACAAATTATTTCTTAACAATGCTATGCAAATAAAAGTCACACACTTAAATTAACTAGGCTGTTTGGATTTGTAATAATCTTACCTTTGAATTCAGCCAGTGGTCACAGTTGGATGTTTGTGATGTGACAGAAGTAACAGAAAGCTTCCGGAGTAAGTGACAAAAGAAGTTTAATATTGATTCATGAATTGCCTTAACTCTTTTTACTTTAAAAGAACTTCAAAGTGTCAAAATAGTAACAAAAGCTCACATACATACTTTGTCTAATACATTGTCACTAGTCACTAAGATTTGACCCCATATGGTTTAATCATCTTTCGTGTGTGTGTGTGTGTGTGTGTGTGTGTGTGTGTGTGTGTGTGTTGTGTGTGTTCATGTCAATGCATATGCACACTTGCATGCTCACGCCATCTTCTAAGATAACACAGAATCTTCTCAGTCTGGTTCCTATTGCTGAGCTCCTCTACCCTGCAGTTTCCATTACCTATTACTCTGCCTTCATGCACAGCATCTGCATCTCAAGCTTATTTTCTCCCCATTACCTTCCTGTTAACTTTGCTTAATTCAGAATTTTCTAAACTTACTTGTCATAGCACTTGCTTATCCTCAGAACATCTCTTAATGTTTCTGATAATACTACAGTTTTGTGAAACTTAAATTGGCAAATGTTTTTAAAGATTGGGAAAACTGAATAGTGAACTTGGACTTATGTATTTTTTTAATTATAGGAAAAATGTGTTTTTCATTTTTAACCTAGAGATTTTTTTCTTTTAATTTAAGGAAGTCCGGATAGCTTGTCTGAATCCAGGTTGCAAATTTGTGTTGAACCAAAGTCCCAAAAGCTAATGCTAGGCAGCACATTGGTTTTACAGTGTGTTGCTATTGGAAGCCCTATTCCTAACTACCAGTGGTTCAAAAATGAATCACCATTACCACATGAGACAAAAAAGCTATACATGGTAGGTAGTTGATTTGGGGGGTTGGGGAAATAAATGGTAGAATTTAAATGAAAAGTGAACACTAAAACTCATATGCTTCAAGGTGCTTGAATGTTTTCAACACTTTTATTTCAAGTCCCTTCTAATTTAAAATTAATTGGTTCTGCTGACTTTATTTCATTTCATAATGAGGGCTGTATCTATGTTAACCAAAAAATTATATAATCATTACCAACAATGTTTATAATGCTCAAATACAACATCTTGATTTTGACATTATTTCAACATATTCTAAGGAGACTTAATAAAGTAAGTATATTTTAGAACTGAGTAAGAAAGTAAATTGTGGTTGACAGTTTTGCAAAATAGAAATTCATATTTTACAAGGCTATTTTGAAATCATTTTAAGAGATACATTTTTATAAATGTACAAATTTATATAATTTACTCTTTACTATTATATTTTAGAACTGGAAGAGATCTTAGGGGTAATATATTATTTCATTGCCCTTTTTTTATAGATAAATAAAAGGATATCATGAAAGTTAAGTTTAATTAATTGATAAATGTTACATAAATAGTTATAACCTACTGTACTATATAATCCAGGGCAAGATTCTCCCTGTAATAATAAAAAAGAAGGGATGATAAGAATAAATTTTCCTTACCAAATATTAAAACTTTACATACAGTACTAAAATGTGTTTAACTTAAATAAGATAACTTTCTCAAATAAAGCTTTATTTTGCTAATGAATAATTTTTTAGCTAATTGATATCTTAAGCCAAATTAAGACTTACATAGGACATTTATGTATATAATAATATTGCAGTTAGAAAGCTATGTAAAATTATGTACCTTGGTTATAATGACATATAATAACTTGAGGTTCAGTTTTACTCTAATGAACTTTTAATACTTGCGCATTCTAACATTACATTGTAAAATCAAGGATTTTCTCCTAATGTTAGTATAAGAAGGTAAAATACAAAGTGTTGACAAATGTGGTTATAAATTTAGTATCTGATATTTAATCCTGCACTTGGGGAAAACCAATATGTAAGTATATTATTATTTTAATAATTATTCCTAAATTGCTAACCTCTCCGGGAGGTAAATAACTACATGTAAATAGAAAGAATAGCCAATTAAAAATGTTATTGGTGTGAGTTCCATAAATATATTCTAATGGAAATGAATGTAACAGTACATTAAAATATTTATTTTCTGTTTTGAAAAGATAAAAAAATAAAAATAAATTAAATTAATTGGTTCTTTAATTAGAATTTAATCCTGGTGTCTGTATAAAATTCCAAATAGTATTATGCCAAACTCACCACTTTTGAAATCATATTATTTCCTTGCTACTATTTAGCCTAGTAAATGGAAATAATCTAAGAACATTTAAAGCCTTCTGAAATGTTTTAGAAATTTTTTTTAGTACAAGATGACTTTTCTCCAAGCCAATTTAAATTAAAACTTTAAGGTGTATGTGTTCTAATATTGATACAGGTGCCCTATGTGGATTTAGAACATCAAGGAACCTACTGGTGTCATGTTTATAATGATTGAGACAGTCAGGATAGCAAGAAGGTAGATGTCATCATAGGTAAGCTATATTACTCATATAATATAAGCTATATAAACTGAAACATTTATGCAAAAGAAATTCTACTTTTAACCCCATACTATTTAACAGTGTGTTTGATGTCAGGAGTTATATTGTTTATATAGAATTTGAGAGAATGCACACTAAATTCATATCTAGAGTCACATACAAAAAGCAAAATGATTTTAATTTTCTTGAAATGTTTTAGTTTATTTTAAACATTCATGGCAAGAAAACATATTCTTTAAAGCTTTACATACAAAAAAACTTGATTTGATAGAAAAAGATTTTTTTAAATACTTACTTTTTAGTTCTAGGTGTAAGGTATTTATTTTACTTTATGTGTTACTAAGGTTTAAACCCAATGCCTCATGCATGCTAGGCAAGCGCTCTACCTCTTTGCCACAACCCCAGCCCAGAAAAAGATTTTTAATAAAACATTTTAAAAAGTAAACATCACAGACTCATAAAGGGAAACATAATTATTACTCAACAGTCCCCACTATGAACAGCATAATTGGGGAGTTTATGCTATTGAAGCTTACTATGTGTGTGATCCTGTTGTTAGTAGTAGATAATGGTGATGCATGGGTTGGTGTGCCCACATGTTTTTGTGCTATTTATCTCTTTGCTTTATGGCTGCTCTTCATAAGATCATGAATTATAATATATTCAAATTTGTTTTCTCTGAAACAAGGAAGAACAGATGAGGCAGTGGAGTGCACCGAAGGTAGTGTAATTCTTTGGTTCAAGACCAAGGCTCTTGCGTGCTGGTTGCTCTGGGGACTGGTGAAGAGCTCTAGCTTACTGAGTGCAGTGATGGAAAAAATACTAGCTCTAAGAAATTATTTTGATTGAAGAATAATGTATGTTAGTCATTGAAGTTTTATGAATTGCCACAGATCCTATTAAACCAAAATTCTGAAATTATTAGTCTTAAGTTGATTTTCTGTTGTATATTACAAAGCTCCTGCATAACTTGTTTTAAATAATAAACATTTGTGATTAATCCTTAATGTTGATTTTTATCATACAAAAATTTAGATAATATGTAGCTATATTGTCATGAATATTTGTTTAGATTACTTTATCTGTTAGCCTTTATAAGATGACCCCCAAATGCAAATGTAGTTACTATAAAAGTTTCAGAACAGGAGATTTGTTGTTTATTACATGTTTTAATCAAATAGTAAATATTCTGAAAATAATACAGGAATTTTTTAAGCTACAAATCTATAGATTATAGTCACCTCTACCATAATATGTAAAAAATGGAAAATCTATTTCAACACAAACTTCTAATATATTTTAATTAGCCAAACATTGTACTTAAATTGTAATGAGTACAGAGTAAATATTAAAACTTAGATACCTTCCCTTAGTGCGCTGTCACATTGATTTGTAAAATTATGTCTGTGGATAGCAAAGTATTTTTTCACTTGCTGCCTCTTCAGACTACTACATAATCTTGGGTTCTACTTGGATAAAGTAAGAAAATAATATTAAATCATGTTTTCTGGTTTTCTTGTCTTTCATATCTCCTGTCTTTCATATCATATCACTTTAAAATACTGTAACTATTGTTTTTATCCTGGTACATGATAATAAATAAGAATTTTCTCACATAAGGGAGTTCTAATCCATGATCTGTTAACCCTAGGTGAGAGAGCCATGTGAAGATTTACTCATCAAACATCTCTCTAACTCCTTTTTGCCTAATTGCATATTTTCTTTTAAACATCCTAATATTGGATACCTGAACACTGTGAAAATAAATAAAAAGAGAGCACTGTCATTTGGCTTCATGGTGATGCATGTGATTATCACCCTGCCATGCTGCTTCTATACCTGCACAATTTCTCAAGTAATTTTTTTCAGTGGCAAAAAAATATAAAAATTTGTTTTTTTCAGACAGTTCTATTCAGAACATGTAGAGATGAAAGTCTAGTGGTGAAGTTGCTCCAAAATTTTCAGAATGAAAAGTTAGATCCAATTTTTTTTAGAGCCTATAAAGATGAGATATTTTATAGTTGGTGAATTGATACATATTGTGAACAGTATCCCATGTTATATCTTTTTTTAACCTATAAAATATAATGTCCTCTATTTCATTTTGTGTATTTTGTTAAAATATTTGATTAGGACAAGGGGCAGAGGTTGAATAGGTGAAGTCTAGGGGTTTGAGTGGCATGGAATCTGTCCTGTGTTAAAACTGCGGGAGTAATGCACATGTACAGATTTTAAACAATCACTTAGGAGGCCAGAGGAAGGGTCCCCCACAATGGAATGCAGAATATGCCCAAAGCACCTAACTGTATGACAAATGTGTGAAACAGCCTTGCTAAGAATGTGCTGACATAACTACTGGAAATGAGTAGACTGAAGGCAGAAGAAATTTTCCACACCCCATGCACTGCTTCATACCACTCTTAGATTGATTTATGCCACATATAATAATAAAATTTCTGCATAACACTTTATGAATATTATAACATTTGCAATGTATTGTTAATGTTAGTTTTTACCTTCATAAAATTTTTTGAAGAATTTTAGAAATAGTGGCTATATTAACATGGACATTTGCTTGGAATATTTTAACTGTTCTTGAGCCGTGGTAAGATGACCCAGAGTGGGTACAGGCTAATTCTAAAACCACTCTACTTCCCTGAAGCATAGTCACTTTTTGAGAAACCATGAGTAACCAGAAGGAAAACGTCAGGTAAAGCCCAGTAAAGGGACATTCTACAAAATACCTGACCAATTTATCCTCAAGACTGTCCATTTATTGGAAATAAGGAATATCTGAGCAATTGTTTCCTAAATGGAGTCCTAGAACAAAAAAGAATATAAAATGGCTCATTAGTCATGACAGATACACCATACTAACCTAAGATGATTAAAAAGTGGGGGGGACTAAGTCAGTGAGTACAGTAGTTTTGCAAATTTTCTTTCAGTAGTTTTGTAAATTTTATAATGTTCTAAAATTAAAGTTTGTTAGTTTTAAGAAGTTTACAGTTGCCACAAATAGACATCTTGTGAGTCCCCCCTCCGCCATAATTGGCCAGAATATCTAAAACTTTGAACAAATTGTGAATGAATTTATTTAAATTTTCAGTATTTAATGAAAACAACAGTAGCTTAATAGTCCTAAATGATGTCCACAACAGCATTCTTTCCTATGCAGTATTTGCATGGCTTCTTCATTTAATTTGAAAAGTTCTAAACTAATAAAACATTATGACATAATTTAAGAACTCAAAAACTACTTCTCTAGTTTGTTTGTGTGAAATTGGCAGATTATTTAAAGTAATATATTTTCCCTTATTCTGTTTCAGATGAACTAAATGATTTTGAGCATCCTGGTGAGTAGTACAAACATAAAATGTTTTAGTTTAAATTTTTTTAAATATTTTTTAATTGTACAAATTCCTTTATTTTGTTTATTTATTTTTATGTTGTGCTGAGGATCAAACCCAGGGCCTTGCACATGCTAGGCAAGCGCTCTACCGCTGACCCACAACCCCAGCCCCTAGTTTTAAATTTTTAAGTGATTGACTACAGTAAAAACACCATGGATAATTATTGGTACAGTAATAATAGTAATTTTTTGTTGAAAGAATATAATTTAGAGTTGAAATTACTTACATGAAGTTGAATTTCATGCAAGTGAAACAAAAATAATGGTAGAAAACTAAGTATTTGAGGCAGCATAAAATACTATTGTATTTTTTATAATTGTGCATTATTCCTTATATCATAAACAAAGTTAATGGGTAATATGATGATCTTTAATTTGGTAAAAGGAAAGTAGGTTTGAAAGAGTGATAGTGGCTGGAGTGCAACTCAGTGCAACTCATGGTTAGCATGCTTGATTCGCAGCACTGCAAAAAAAGTGACAGGCTACATTTCCGAACAGGTCATACTTTAGCCCATGTTCTCCATTCTGGAGACACAGAATGCATCTGAAGTAGCTAGGTAGGTCACCTTTACCTGAGGTGAGATGTGTGTGAATGGGGAAAGCTGGCACTATGCAAGTAGGCTTCTCAGTGACCATTAAGAGACTGAGAGATGGCAGGAATATGCAGGCTGTATTAAGAATCTAGGCTGATTTTAATCAGAACAGATTTCTGAACAAGATAAAGGAAGACTTTAACTAGTATAAAAGGTCTATCAAAATGTAAAGCAGAGGATGTTAGTATAGCTTATGAGGCATTCTAAAAGGTGCAGATAGATGTGTGAGACTGTGAATAGATTTGAAAGTAAAAGCATGCAGCAATACATTAAGAAGGGAATTATATAATCTAATGTTGACAGAAAGTCATTATTTCTCATTATTTTAACACACATAACTAGTTTGTTTGTTTTTTGTTTGGAGTTTTTGTTTGTTTGGTTTTGGGTTTTGGCAATGTGAGGAATCAAACCCAGGGCATTGTGCATGCCATGCAAGCACTCTACCACTGAGCTATACCCAAGCTCCTATTTGCTATTTGCTATTAATTAAATGAAAATTTAATTAATAGTTTAAACTATTTAATTAAGTTTTCTATTTCATTAATAAAGATATATCATTCTAAATGCTGTTTGAGCTGTGCTAATTGCCTATTGGCAACCTAGATAAAGCAAAAAAAAAAAAAAAAACCACCATTACCAAAATATATCAGTTTCCTTGCTGTGATATCCTCGAATTCATGTGAACCCTGAGACTTGCTTCAAACATTCAGAACTGAATACAGTTGAGAACCATCAGATGTTGTTTCACTTGGTCTACATTGAATCCTTCTTCCTAAATTTATTATTTCTTGCCCTTTCATGAACATTGTGAAGTTATTTCATAAAACCTTCTGCTTACATCCATTACTACACTTCTAAAATTTTCCTGCCCCTGTTCTTCCTTAACTCCCCAAGATTCATAGAGACAAAAAATTTGAGTTTAAAAAGAGGGACACATGGCTGGCCCGTAGCACATGCCTGTAATCCCTATGGCTCAGGAAGCTGACGCAGAAGGATTGCAAGTTCAAAGCCAGCCTCAACAACTTAGTGAGACCCTAAGCAACTCAGCAAGAACCTATTTCTAAATAAAATATCATAAGTATTGGGAATGAGGCTTAGTGGTTAAGCACTCCTGGTTTCAATCCCTGGTACAAAAAAAAAAAAAAGTGACGTGGGCAAAGTTTGTGTTTGTAATAGGCTCCTGTAGCATTTATATTACTAAATGTGTGAATAGTTACCCTCCCTACAGAAGTGGGCATACAATGGATTGAACTGCATCTTTCCCTCCCTCTCTTCCTGGTGGCTTTCAAGGATGAGAGGGATTTCATTCTATGTAGAATAACAGTAAGAGTGTAGGATCAAGAATGAGACTCCTTCAGTCAAAATTTAGATTTGCTACTACCAGCTTGACAGCTTTGGGCAAGTGACTGAGTTGAACCTCTTTATCTGTATGATGGAGTTGATGATAACACATACTTCATGGGATAAAGTGAGGTCTAATTAAATCTGTTGTGTAGATAGCAGTTATAACAGTGCCAACCAAAGCATCAGTGTTACTGCTGGTACTTATTCTTAACACGACTCACATTTTCAGATTGTTATTGCTAGTAAAGTATTAAGGATTATTACCCCAGTTTTGTCATTCAGTTATCAAAGGAACTCTCCTACCTTGTTTCCAATTCCATTCATCCTTATATAGTTTTATTAAAAATATGAAAGTCTTAAAGGGAAGATCAGTAGTGTAGAAGATTTTAGAGGCAGAATGGAGGGAAGGGAAATGGAAGGGTAATACAGAATGAATTCTTTAAAAATCGTGTGTGTGTATGTGTATGTGTGTGTGTGTGTGTGTGTGTGTGTGTGTGTCTGTGTGCGTGTGTGAATTTCACCTTTATGTATAAGTAAAATAATCAAATATAAATAGATGAATGAAAGCAATAGAGGAAGGACAACAGGGGAGGGATGGGAGGATGGAAAGGAAAAGTGGGGGATCGTGATCTGAAATTGAATTCCATGCATATATGAATTTGTTGGGATGAACCGAGCTATAACGCACAACTCTAAAGCACTAATTTAAAAATCTGAAAATTTTAAAACAGTAAATTAGTTATTAGAAACTAGATGTACTTTTTTTCCTTTTAAAGTCTTTCTTTGTTTTTGTCATTTTGTTTCGCTTGCAGTTGAACCCAGGGTTAAATTCTTTATATTTTAATTGACATATAATATTTGTACTTATTTATGGAGCACAATGTAATCTGATACATGTATACAGTGTGTAATGATCATATCACGCTATAATTAGCATCTTCATCTCAAATGTTATCAGTCCTGTGTGTAAGGAACCCTCAATTGCTTCTCTAATTATTTTGAAATGTGTATGTGTTGTAGACTGCTGTTGCAGGTTTTTTTTTTTAATTTGTTATATATGACAGCAGAATGCATTACAATTTATATTACACATATAGAGCACAGTTTTTTATATCTCTGGTTGTACACAAAGTAGAGTAACATCATTCGTCTTCAAACATGTACTTAGGGTAATGATGTCCATCTCATTCCACCTTTTCTACCCAAATACCCCCTCCCTCCCCCCTTGCCCTATCCAGAGTTCATCCAATTCTCCCACACCCCTACCCAACCACAATATGAATCATCATCCTTAAATCAGAGAAAATATTGGGCATTTGGGTTTTTTGGGGATTGGCTAACTTTACTTAGCATTATATTCTCCAACTCCATCCATTTACCTGCAAATGCCATGATTTAATTCTCTTTTAATGGTGAATAATTTTCCATAATAATTTATTTAATAATTTATAATAATAATAATTTATAATTTAATAATAATTTATTAATAATTTATCCATTCATCTACTGAAAGGCATCTAGGTTGGTTCTACAGTTTAGCTATTGTGAATTGTGCTGCTATAAATATTGATGTGGCTGTGTCCCTGTAGTATTCTGTTTTTAAGTCCTTTGGTTATAGTATGACAGAACTCCTTCACCTCCTCTGTATTTTGGTGCCCATTGTCTATCTCCCCTCCCCTTTCCAGCCTTCAGTGAATTCTGTTCTACCATATTCTTCATTTTAATGACTTTTCTGATGTTTTCATTCATTACTTTTCTCACATCTTTAGCTCTGAAAATATTTGTATCATAAATAATAACATCTGTTTTGCTTTCTTTATCTTTATATAGATAATAAAGAGCAAACAACTGACCAGCCTTTGGGTGAGTAGAGTTTAAAGTGCATAATCAAATATAATTAACATAATTTAATTTTATTTTATGATGATCATGAAGGGATTTAAGTTATTTTAACTTGGTTTTATAAACATTTGAATGTTGAGACCTTTTTTTTACCTGGTACTTGGATTGAACCCAGGGTGCTCTACCACTGAGCCACTTCCCAGAATTTTTTATTTTTATTTTTACTTTTATTTCGAGACAGGGTCTTGCTAACTTGCCAGAGCTGGCCTTGAATTTGTAATCCTCCTGCCTTAGTCTCCCAACTTGTTGCTAAGATTACAGGTATAATCCATTTAGGACCAAGCATTTATTTTTAATATTTTTAGAAAAAATTAGAAAAGAAAGAGGCTTTAAAAAGATGACAAATTCCATTTCAGGGGTCAGTTTTTGTGATTTCTGTGTTTATCACAAATGTAATCAAAGAGAAACATGTGCCTCTTAAATAGATCATAAAAAGGAAGTGCTTAACATGACTTCTTGGTGGAGTAGAAATTAGAGAAGCCATAGGGATTGCAGTAAATTTTGGCATTTGATTTACCATCCTCTCCAGTGGGAACAGAAGAGAATGAAGGGCAAGATATAACTGAACAGTTCCATTTAAAGAATGCTTAGAGAAGAAAATATAAGGGAGAAAACTGAGAAAATTGGAGAATATCCAGGAGATTCATACCATGTAAAAGTTAGCAGATTAACATTTAAAAGGGTAAAAACAGTCAATATATTGATTTCAATGGAAGTCTGGTAAGGAAATATCTAAAATTCACCACTGGATTTGGTTCCTGAAGAAATCATTTTTACTTTTAGTGAAATGTCAACAGCGCCCACCTAACATGAGTCAGTTACTGAGCTTTTGCTGGCGGTTCAGATGTAGGTAAAATATGTAGATAAAGAATGATTCAGAAGTGAACATGTGGCCCGGAGTTGGGGCTCAGTGGTGAGTGCTTGCGTAGCATGTATGAGGCACTGAGTTTGATCCCTGGCACCACATAAAAATAAACAAATAAAATAAAGGTATTGTGTCCATCTACAACTAAAAACTTTTAAAAGAAAAAAAAAAGAAGTGAACATGTGAAAACAAAAACAAATTAGTTTGTTGAGGAAAATAGCAATGCAAGATTCATTGGATAGATGTATAATCAATGTTCTTGAAAAGGTGGGAGAAATACATGGCTTTACATTTGAGAGGTGGGCTTTCCTAAAACTGCAGGTGAGAGGTTACAGGGTTCCATCAAAGAGAAGACAATTTATGGAGTAAGTTCATAGAGATATTAGGGATTTGGGCCAAGATAGAAAAAGGAGAAATTGGCTCTAAGTGGAATATTGGAACCTTATTTTGTGGGAGAGAGAGGGGTGATTTAGCAGGAAGGAGAGATTGGTAAAGATATAGAAAGATTTGTCAGGAAGTTGACATTTTTCAATTGATGGTTTTCCTTTCTGGGTAATTCTGCTTAAAGAATTGAGAAAAAGAGTAGAGTAAGATTAAATATAGAACTTTGGCAATAGCAGAGATTTAGGGGCTAAATAAAATTAAAGCTGCCATCTCCAAGAATATAGAAGGAGTCAAACTAAGACTTTCAAAAATTAGGATTTATGGGCTGGGGTTGTGACTCAGTGGTAGAGTGCTCACCTAGCATGCTTGAGTTCAATCCTCAGCACTGCATAAATATAAAATAAAGATATTATGTCCACTTAAAACTAAAAAATAAATATTTTTTAAAAAATTAGTATTTATAATTGTACAAATCAGTTTTGTGACTTCTCTGTAACAATTCAGCTTTTTAGAGAAGGAAGACTGATGGACTAGTTTTCCTGCTCCTTTCTGCAAGCCAGGCACTGAGGTAGAGTTTACAGGGCACATCCAGAAAGAGCAAGTATTTAGAGAAATTAAACAAGGGATAAAGACTACATAAGGAAAGACAGCCTTAAAAAGTTTAGTAGATGGTCTGGGGATGTAGTTCAGTGAAAAAGTACTTGCCTAGCATGTTCAGCCCCCAGTAGGATCCAACCACCAGTACTACCAAGAAAAAGCAGGAGAATATGAGGGTCAGGAGATGAAGAGTTTACTGAGTTGAAAGAAAAAATATAGGGGCAAAAATGTTAATAAATAAGAGGCCACCATGGTTACAGAGAGGAAATACTTTGTTTGGGGTTATAGAGGTGCAGCAGCTTAGGTGACAGCAAGGTTCAGGATTTGCTCATGGAACTGGCAACAGTGAAGGCAAAGCCTTTGGTGCTAAAGAAGACAAGGGACTAGGAATAACTGCATTTTTTAAAAAAGCTGCTCTGTTTCATTCATAGTGGTAAGTTGTTGTGCATTGCAGGTCTGTTATTTTTTCTCTAGAACCCTAAGCCTCAGTTATTAAGAAAGGCCTATTAGAATACTATCCTGAACAAAGCCATGACTATTCTATCCTTATATATGTATGTAAGTACACAGTATGATGAGGTCCAAATGTAACCGGCTGATAAAGATGGTTTAGTAGAATATCAAATACACTAATATTAGTGTAATACCAGTAAACTAAGTGTTTTCACTTGGTGAAATGTATAATTATGCCTTGAGATGTAGACACTTTCGTGGTGTTTTGTAGATGACAATTTAAAGCTATAAGTGATTTGTGGGGGTTGGTACTATAGACTGAACCCAAGGTACTTTATTTTTTTTATTTAGAGATAAGTTCTTGCTAAGTTGCTTGGGACCTTGCTATATTGCTAAGGCAAGCCTTGAACTTTTGATCCTCTTGCCTCAGCCTCCTGTCACTGGGATTACAGGTGTGAGCCATTGTGCCAGCTAAAACTCTTTAAGTGTTTAATGAAACTTGTTTAGGATTACATAATTTCATAGCTGAGGATCAATACCCAGGAGTATTGATATACCCTGATATACCCAGGAGTTCCACAGCTTCTTTTATGTTGGGTGTCCTTTCTCAAGCTGTACTAATTGAAAGAATAGCAAGATAAACTAAAGATTAGCTTAGCTTTTATCATGAAATTCACCAAACGTTAAATGTCTCATCTATGCTACCCTTTGAGAAGTAAGAGAATAAACCTTGGCTTATTCTGAACTCAGGGCATTACAATCCTAATGAGGGATTCAGATGTTAAATGAATAATGCAGTACATGATGCATGCTATAACACAAATAGATATGTAATACATGCCATACAAGAAATAGGTAAAGAATTTAGAAATAGTTCAGAAATTGTTCATGGAAGATGGTAATCAAATTTGTCCAAGAAGAACCCAGGGAAGGCTTTACCTAAGAGGCAAAGCCCACGTGAGAATTTTCAGTTAAATAGGAGGATCCCAAGTAGACAAAGTGAGAAAGTATTTGAGGTAGAAGGAATGAAGCATGGTAAGCATGGAGATATGAGACCTGGGTAGGGAATAAGCAGGTCAGTACTGTGGGAAGGCAGAGTCCTAGGAAAGGAATTTACAGATTAGAGTGGTAGTGTAGTCTATTGCTGAATAACAGTATTCCAAAATTTACTATCTTAAAAACAGGAGTTTTATTTTCTCTCATGATTCTGCAGTTCATCTGGGTTCAGCAGATGATTCTTGACTGTTTTTCTTTAGAAACACTCATTGGTGTGCAGTTACTTAGTGATCAGGACCGCAGCATTCAAGATAGCTTTGCTCACGTATTTTAGTGAGGAATGATAGAAGATCCCCTCCTACTGTACCTTCTCCCTCACTGATCTACTGCTTTCTTTAAATGGTGGCTGGATCCCAAAAGTAGACACTGTCAGGAACTCTTAAGGCTTGGACTCAGAACTGGCAGTGTGTCACACCATATTATGTTGCTCAGCAAAAGTCACAGAGCTGCCCAAATTCAGGAGTGAGTCTGTACTACACAAGGGCAAGAATACATGATTCCTTGGAGGATCATCTGTTACTGGAGCTGGAAAGATAATGGGCATGATCTAGAATGAGAATGGCCTTGTTTGTTGGACTAAGGAACTTGGACCTTAGTTTGTAGAACATGGGGGGAGAGTCATTAAAAAGTTTAATGCATCAGAATAATAAGGACTATATATTTAGCCAGTCAGATTGTATGCTGTTACTCAATTTCTGATGCATATGCAAATATTTTTTTATTTAACAAATATTTAATAGCACTTAATTTGTACCAGTCCCTTTTCTAGGTACTAAGGGATATTAACTCATTTTGAATAAGTAACATAATAATTAGACTTATTAGGTACAAAATTAATCATATAAAACTTTACCAATTTTTGAAGAACACTGCATTAAACTTCAGAAGAGGTCTAGATCATGTAGTTAAAATATCTTTCTGAAATGGTTTCATTTTTCTTTTGTGAAATGAATTAGCATTTCTATTTTTTAAATCCTATTTTTGGGGGTAGCAATTCTGGGGATGGAATGCAGGGCCTCATGCATGCTAACATGAGCTCTGCCCCTGAGCTACACCCCCAACCCCATGTTTCTTTTTCCACTAAATGGATTGTGTTCAAAAAGTTGTGGATGGTTCTTTTTTTTTATTAATAGCACAGATCTTTTTATTTATTTATTTATTTATTTATTTATTTATTTATTTATTTATTTATTTATTTATTTATTTTAGAGAGAGTGTGAGAGTGAGAGAGAGAGAATTTTCTAATATTTATTTATTTAGTTAGTTAGTTTTCAGCGGACACAACATCTTTGTTTGTATGTGGTGCTGAGGATCGAACCTGGGCCGCATGCATGCCAGGCGAGCATGCTACCATTTGAGCCACATCCCCGGCCCCATTGTGGATGGTTCTTATAGTTAATGTTTTCATAAAAAAATTCTTGCATTTATTTTTTATATGAAAACCCAAGGGCTGGGGATGTGGCTCAAGCGGTAGCGCGCTCGCCTGGCATGTGTGCGGCCCGGGTTCAATTCTCAGCACCACATACAAAGATGTTGTGTCCACTGATAACTAAAAAATAAATAATAAATATTTAAAAAAAAGAAAACCCAAACATAAATTGTATAGTTACTGTTTTGAAGTTTTTTCTTTATTCTTCTTCCTTAACTCCTCAAATTCAAATTTTACCATTTTTTTCTCTGTCCTTTCTCTAAAGTTTTACTCTTTCTTTCACTTTCCACAACCAGTTTTCTGGAATAAGTCTTTGTCAACTCTCATTTCAACCATAGCATCTGCTTCTCTGTTCTAAATCCACCCCAGTTCTCCTGCCATCAAGGAACTGCTTCACAAGTAGATGGGGCAAGGTAGGATTTACTTGTATAAATTTTCTTAACATTAATTTGAAGAAAATGCTCTATGGGATTTTAGGAACTGCCTATTAAAAACTATCATTGGAGAAAATTTTGGAAGAGTTATGGACCATTATTGTTGATACACACATTGTAAGGCGTATAGTTCTCAAATTGTTGAACCTTGGTATTCTCTAAACTGTACTCTTCTTTCCCAAATATATTCTGTGTCATTTAATGACAGCAATATGTTCTGAGAAATGCTCTGTTAGACCATGTAGGTCAATTACTGAATGTGGCCCCAGTACAGTTGAGATATAGTAAACATAAGATGTATGAGACTGCTGTCAGCATAACAGGGCAATTTTACAGTGAACTTCTTTTAATGTAAGTAGAAGGTGTACACTCTACAATAACGCTGATTAATTTAAAATATATAAACTAATAGCATAGTCACTTATCATCCTTTTCAAATATGTCCTATAGGTCATTGAATGTGCTATATTTTCATATGACAGGCTGCATAATATATTGTTTACACTTTTTGTCCCCACCCTAGACCCTCAAAGAAAGGTAGTGGTAAAGTCTCTTAAGCCCTAAGCTTGTTGTTTAGAGCAAGTCACACACCTGATTAAGCTAGCTGGTACTTTTAAGGCATTAGGTATAGGTATCTTACACACACACACACACACACACACACACACAGACAGAAAAGCCTATTTTATCAGAACCCACTCTTTAGCAAAGTCTCACAGTACACTGAGCTCACATATCCCTCAAATAGCCTCATGACAGACAGGAAGTATTTTTAAAAGAAGTTAGGAGAAGACAGTAGTAGCTTTACAGAGCTACTGCAGAAACAAATAATACAGTCCTGCTGGAGTTTCTTCTTTTCTCTGATCTTTTCCCTTACTTGCTCTGATAAGACTTCTTTATGTCTCTTTTTTAGGTATTTCTTTTGTTTTTACCTCTTCTGTTCTCAGCAAAACAGGACCTAATTTGATGGGGACTCAATTCTAAATATTATTTGTTTAATTTGCTCTGAAAGTCTTGTTGAATATTATTTTGTTGTAATTCCATAAAAGTATGGGGGTGGGGGGCGGTGAAAGTACCAGGATTGAATTCAGGGACACTCAATCACTGACATTTCCAGCCCTAATTTGTATTTTATTTAGAGTCAGGATCACACTGAGTTGCTTACCACCTCACTTTTGTGGAGGCTGGCTTTGAATTCATGATCCTCCTACCTCGGCCTCCCAAGCCACTGGGATTATAGGCATGCACCACTGCTCCTGGCCATAAAAGTGTATTTTATTTTATTTTTTTTATTATTATTAATTTTTATTGTTGGTTGTTCAAAACATTACATAGTTCTTGATATATCATATTTCACACTTTGATTCAAGTGGGATATGAACTCCCATTTTTATCCCGTATACAGATTGCAGAATCACATCAGTTACACATCCATTGATTTACATATTGCCATACTAGTGTCTGTTGTATTCTGCTGCCTTTCCTATCCTCTACCATCCCCCCTCCCCCTCTCCCCTCCCCTCTTCTCTCTCTACCCCCTCTACTGTAATTCATTTCTCCCCCTTATATTTTTTCCCTTTCCCCTCACTTCCTCTTGTATGTAATTTTGTATACCCCTGAGGGTCTCCTTCCATTTACATGCAATTTCCCTTCTCTCTCCCTTTCCCTCCTACCTCTCATCCCTGTTTAATGTTAGTCTTCTTCTAATGCTCTTCATCCCTAATCTGATCTTAGTTACTCTCCTTATATCACAGAAGACATTTGGCATTTGTTTTTAAGGGATTGGCTAGCTTCACTTAGTATTATCTGCTCTAATGCCATCCATTTCCCTCCAAATTCTATGATTTTTTTCATTTTTTAATGCAGAGTAATACTCCATTGTGTATAAATGCCACATTTTCTTTATCCATTTGTCTATTGAAGGGCATCTAGGTTGGTTCCACAGTCTTGCTATTGTGAATTGTGCTGCTATGAACATGGATGTAGCAGTGTCCCTGTAGTATGCTCTTTTTAGGTCTTTAGGGAATAGACCGAGAAGGGGAATAGCTGGGTCAAATGGTGGTTCCATTCTGAGCTTTCCAAGAAATCTCCATACTGCTTTCCAAAATGGCCGCACCAATTTGCAGTCCCACCAGCAATGTACAAGTGAACCCTTTTCCCCACATCCTCACCAGCACTTGTTGTTGTTTGACTTCCTAATTGCTGCCAATCTTACTGGAGTGAGATGGTATCTTAGGGTGGTTTTGATTTGCATTTCTCTGACTGCTAGAGATGGTGAGCATTTTTTCATGTACTTGTTGATTGATTGTATGTCCTCCTCTGAGAAATGTCTGTTCAGGTCCTTGGCCCATTTATTGATTGGGTTATTTGTTATCTTATTGTCTAATTTTTTGAGTTCTTTGTATACTCTGGATATTAGGGCTCTGTCTGAAGTGTGAGGAGTAAAGATTTGTTCCCAGGATGTAGGCTCCCTATTTACCTCTCTTATTGTTTCTTTTGCTGAGAAAAAAAAAACTTTTTAGTTTGAGTAAGTCCCATTTGTTGATTCTAGTTATTAACTCTTCTGCTATGGGTGTCCTATTGAGGAATTTGGAGCCCGACCCCACAGTATGTAGATCGTAGCCAACTTTTTCTTCTATCAGATGCTGTGTCTCTGCTTTGATATCAAGGTCCTTGATCCACTTTGAGTTTACTTTTGTGCATGGCGAGAGGAGGGGATTCAGTTTCATTTTGTTGCATATGGATTTCCAGTTTTCCCAGCCCCATTTGTTGAAGATGCTATCCTTCCTCCATTGCATGCTTTTAGCCCCTTTATCAAATATAAGATAGTTGTAGTTTTGTGGATTGGTTTCTGTGTCCTCTATTCTGTACCATTGGTCCACCCGCCTGTTTTGGTACCAGTACCATGCTGTTTTTGTTACTATTGCTCTGTAATATAGTTTGAAGTCTGGTATCGCTATACCGCCTGATTCACACTTCCTGCTTAGCATTGTTTTTGCTATTCTGGGTCTTTTATTTTTCCGTATGAATTTCATGATTGCTTTATCTATTTCTACAAGAAATGCCGTTGGGATTTTGATTGGCATTGCATTAAACCTATAAAGAACTTTTGGTAATATCACCATTTTGATGATGTTAGTTCGGCCTATCCATAAACAGGGTATATTTTTCCATCTTCTAAGATCTTCTATTTCTCTCTTTAGGGTTCTGTAGTTTTCATCGTATAAGTCTTTCACCTCTTTTGTTAGGTTGATTCCCAAGTATTTTATTTTTTTTTGAGGATATTGTGAATGGAGTGGTAATACAACCTATTATAAATGGGCATATGCAGGTATTTTTTACAAACTCCTTAATTCCACATTTCTTTTTTTTAATTATTTAATTGTTCTAACTTGTTATACACTATGGCAGAATGCAATTCATTTCATATTATGCACATAGAGCACAATTTCTCAAGTCACTGATTGTACACCAAGTATTTTCACACCATTTGTGTCTTTACACATGTACTTGGGGTCATGATGTCTAACTCATTAATATCACATTTTCTAAGTGGGGTTGATTCTAGTGCTTCTAGTAGATTCTCTTCTTTTACAAAACACAAATTCATAAGGAAGTAGTAATACTTTAAAAAATAATGTAAAATATTTTTATAAAACAACCTAAGTTTGGCTTTTGAAAGTGCCTTTTTTATAAAATGTATTTACTTTTAAAGGTGAAATAAGGGCACTGTGTTCAAAAGAAACCTCCATCCTGAGACGACTTCTGAGCTACTCTGTTACAGCATGGGTTCCCAGAGAAATACAGAGAACCGAAGACATTAAAAGCTCTGCTATTTCCATCAAAAAATGACTGGATCTCCAGGGAATGGTACCCACATCCATATACATGAGATCAATAGCTGAGCGCCCTCTCAGCGAGATGCAGCCACGATGTGTGGTCTGAGGCGGGATGCCTGGGCACAGACTCCAGCTCCACCAACTCCTGGGTCCTGGGGCAAGTTAGCTTCTCTGCATCTCATTTTCATCATCATTACATCATCATTTGTAAAAAATTTCATCATTTCAACATGCACCCAACATCAGGTCAGCATCAGGAGTAAAATCCTATCTTCGACACATAGCACACACTCAGAAACAGATTTAGCTACAAGAAGGAGCTTGTCTCTTGCTAGTTTAGCTTAGCTCTTGGGAAGGATTGGAGGCTCACACTCATTCCAAAACGTAGATAAGACACTGGAAACACAGGAACAGGACGGCGGGATATGTAGTGTGGGTGCTGTGTCCTAACAGTATGGACAGGTTCTCTCTTCCCCAAGAGATGAGTGGGGGCTGCACCCTTACCCCTAGGGAGTCCATGTTTGGAGGCTCTGTGGAGGATGCCAATTCTACAAGTCATTTTACATTCAATTACTCTGGCTGTCATGCAGCAAAGTTTCTTAGCAAGAATTCCCAGACATGGATCTTTATAAATAAGATTTTTTTTAAAAAAAATGTTTATCCCAGTGCATATTTACCAGAGCAAGATGATGATGAAACTTAATCTCGTGTCCTAAATGTGTTTTAACAGCCACATGTGTTTTTGTACCCATGTGCTTTGGGGGATTTCATAATCCACACTGGTCACAATCATTCAAATCAGGCTTCATTAAAAGTTTTGTAATAAACTAGTATTTTAAGTCACTAAGTTTTCATCAAGGAGTATCAAAACACACAAAAATATTTTTCCAGGATAAACAATTCCCAAAACACTATGGAGGGACTCAGACTTAAGCACCCATATTCATATTAGCTAAAAGACAGAAGCCACCCAAGCGCCATCCATGGATGGACGGAGTGTGGTTTATACACATGGATGGAATATTACGCAGCCTTAAGAAGCACATCCTGGACCAGGCTTCGACATGGATGAACAGCCAATATCGTGTGATTCCATGTCTGAGAGGTGCCCAGAGTGGTACCTTTCCACAGAAAAAGGTGGCTGCCAGGAGCTGACGGGAGGCCGGAACCAAGGAGCCCAAGTTTGACAGGCACAGTTTCAGCTTGGAAAGATGAAAGCGTTCTGGGATGTGGTAACTGTGCTCAGCACCAGGCCAACTTAATGCTCGTGAACTGCACGTTCACAACAGTGAGTTCCATGTGATGTGCATTTTAACCCAATGGAGAACATTAGGGAGCACCTGCAACTCAAAGGAAAAGGAAGAGCAGGTCTCTATCAATGACCTTGGGCCAAAGAAAGTTCATTTGGATAATTCCAAGCAAGAGAATTCCTGAGGAACCAGGTAGTGACCCTGCCCTGAGGAAGGAGGAGGAGAAAAACCTCCCCTCTGTTTCACTTCAATTCAAAAAAATAGTACAAGCACCAATCACTTTGAAAATTAAAGGGAAAATGATTCACACGCTGCTGAGATTGGACTCTCAGTCCCAGCCCAGAACCCTGGAGCTCTGGGTGGTCACCTGGGCACCTCCTCCAGAGCACCACAGGAGTCCCCATACCTGCAGCAGAAGAGGACAGCCTCAGACACCACAATGTCAAACAGGAACTCAAGCCATTCGTAATCTTTACTGTCCAAGCAGAGCCTGATAAATTCCAGTTAGGCTAATCCCATTAAGATCAAACACTGTTATCTTTTTTAAGTGAAAATATATTTAATTAGGTCACAGGAAGGAAGGGGCAGTCTGGCTCCCCAGGTTCAAACCCCATTTCTCGGGGCCTGCAGACATGATGGGAATATGGATGAAATTATTTGTTCCTGGCACATTTCTTCTTCTCCTTGCCCTTCCTCCCTGCAGTCACGCTTATGGACATTTTATTGTACCTTGCCACTGAAGAGCTCGCAAGGGAAGGGGACTTCTTCAGAAGTGAAGATGGGCAGAATATTTTCCATCAATACCACCTTCCTCCCACCTGCAGCCCCAGAGGACTGCACAGGGAGAATCCCGAGTGCCAGGCTTCTGCCACATCTGAGTACCTATTTCTTTTGTAACACTAAATAAAAGATCATTAGGCAAATGATCATTGACCTGTAAAATGGCAGAATCACACATGGTGTATCTCATTATCGAGGAGAGATGGAAAACGAATGGTTTCATGGGCAGCAAGACACACAGGATGATGGAAAGGTCTGTCCTGGTATTCAGAGTCCTAGGATGGCAGGTTCCAAATAACCATTTAAAAAATAATAATATTAATAAAGCACACATACACCTACAGAAGGTAGCCCGATCTATGACTGTCAAACTCTGGGGAGGCTGGAGGCTAGGATGATTCAAGCAGCTCTTAGGGACTCTCTAGCACATCCCTACCCAAGTGTCCATGCCAAACAATCTCTACCTGATGGAGTCCACCCCTGGGCATTTCTGCACTCACCTGGTTTAGTATGATCTGGAAAGATAAACAGAAAGCTCCAAGAGATTCAAATCATTTTTTTCTGGTTCTTATCAGATAAGGTGATTTTCATTTATTCTGATTACAGATTTTGCTAGAATTAGAAACAGGTGGTACATGAATATTTGCTATTGCTAGGAGCAAATTTACATATCGCCAGAAAACAGAAATTTTCTAATCACATAAATCATAAATTATAACCACACAAAAAACAGGTCTTTCCATTTCTCTTAGTTGAGAAACAGTTTTTAAAAGTCCTCGGAATCAGAGCTCTGGTGCCCACATCTCTCCAAAAACCTGCCATACGGTGAAGATTCCACAAAACGGTTTGGGAAATGCGTAAATGCAGGTTTATTGCGCTAAAAGGAAACAGTTGACTGAGACCAATCAGGTTTTAAACGTCTGCTATCAATTAAGAATAAGTAAATTTATGAATTGATTAGATTTTTTCCTCATCTTGGCAAACAAGATCGGGCCTTCGCTTCCGCCCCATCTGCCCTCAGCAGGGGAGGAAAGGGCATGAGACAAAATCAGAACCGGTGTCAAAGAAAACACCTCTGCCCGTATTTTTATTGGAAAAATAAATTTTGTTTTCCAGTAAGCTATTTCATTTTTTTTAAAATCTGTTTTTCCTCAAGGCTAAAGATCTATTTATTTTTCAATGAGGCCCAGGAAACCTCCCGAGTGCAACTTAGATCTGCATCAGGCTGATCCTCCAAATGTGACCAACCCAATTCATGCTGCTCATTTTCTAATGAGTGCTGCAATTTGGGGAGAGCACGTGAGAGAGCCAGCAAACTAACCAGGGCTCCTCGGCAGCAGCGGGCAGGCAGAAGGTGTCTCGGGAAGGCAGGGTGAGCCAATCCCATAAGTCAAGCTCTAATCACGCCTGCCAGAAACCAGGGGCAAAGGTGGAAAACCCTGCCAAGAACATCCGTGGGACTGGTTTCCCTTTCCTTTTCCACAGACTATTTCAACACTCAAGCAACCAAGGCAGCTCAACCTTTCCTTTCTTAACTCAGCGACCACAAGGACATCTTGAAAAATTAAAAATGCCTCAGGCTGCAAAATGTAATATCAGTGTCCCCGACTTCCTTTCCTGGAGCCATATCCTTTTATGGGAAAGAGAAGGAGGGCGCGGCCAGAGAGGGGGTGTTGTTGGCATGCTACAAAGTGCACACGTTTCTGACCAAGACACCTACAGACAAAACTAGCCAGATCTCCTCCCCTAGACCCAAACTGTCCAGAGACATGGCAGAAAGGGTAAGCCCCAGAGCAAAGAAAACCGCAAAAGCCTAGAGATGGCGGGAAAACTCCGAGTCAGCTCACTGGTGGGGTAAGTAGGAAACGGTAAGCCCCCAACCATACCTGCTCAAGGGCTATGCTCACGTCTCCTCCCACCTGAACCCCAAACCAAAGGCACGTCCCCAGCAGTGGCTCCAAAGCAGGACAGCAAAGAAAGAGGCTTTAAACCCTGTGGGTGTAGAGACCCCAACTCCTCCCCACCCCACCCCACCCAACCACCCATCAAAGCCACAATCACCTGATGTCAAGGGAGGGTAATGTCAGTCAAATTCCTCTCAGGTGACTCCATTTGTCCAATTGGCAATTGAGAACCACAGGTTTAAATACAATGTTAGAAAACAGAAGCCAGTTTCCCTATCAAACCCTCCCAGGGCTCTACTTTCTCTGGTCCGTCCTGTTCCAGAAAGTCAGTCACTAAGTCCACCCCCCTGCTCCCAGGCACACCTCAAAGTGCAGAAGCAAGTGGGCCTGCTGCTCTCCACAGCTGACCTGGGGCAGACCCCCCAAAGAATGGCAGGTGGTTCCCCACCCTGGTGACCCAGGAGTGTAAGTGCACATGTCTGTGTATCTGAAGTGCTGCAGGACAAGTTGTGATGTGCCACACAGAGACAGATGCAGACTAAGGTGTGCAGAGAGCAAAGAATCCTGGCCTTACACAGTGGCTTCCATTCCTCACCCCGAGTAAGAATCCCCTGGAAGGCTTGTGCCCAGGCCCTTCCCAGGACCCCCGACTCCTTCAGCCTGGGTGAGGGTCTACTTTTGTGCTCTTCTGACAGTGCTCCTGTGGAACTCATACTGCAGTCTCAAAACCCCATTTTGAGAACAACTTCTCTGGGTGCAAGTCTGACATCACGAGACATTGGAAATACAAACAAAAATGGTTCTTTATGGTAGCTCTAGTTACAACTGGAATATTGAATACCCCTCCATATATGATATGAAGGACTTATTCTGAACAATGGTTTAAAATGAGAAAATAGTATTGATATATATGTATTTTATATATAAATAAATTAATTGATACATATAGAATACTGTATATATTAAAATATATATCATATATATATGATTTTTAAGAGTGTCCTAACTTTGAAGAAACATACATTGAAAAACAAAGTTATAAACACTGCAGATAAGATTGACCCAGGCATGAGCCAGCCGCCCTCCTCAGAGGTTACCCTCATCCTGAAGTTGGTCCTGAATGTGCCATGCAGATTTTATTTCACCACCATGTACATGTATGAATATGTAAAGACAAAACCAAAAACATGAAAGAAAAACAGCACAGGCAAGTCACAGCAAGAAATAGGTAAATGCCCAAGGAGAACACGGTGTCAGGAACGCAGGGCAGCCCAAGGAACAGCCAGCCAAAGAGATGGCCACCGAGAATCAGAACGACCTCTTGTCTGGAAATCCCACCCACAGAGCCTCTTATCTGGATAAGCTGATGTGTGAGCTCTTCGCCCGCCGTCCCCTGGGTGCTAGAAGAGAAAGGAAACCAGGTCAAACATGAAGGGTCAACAGGAGGGGAACACGCAGTAGGGGAGGTTGCAGAATTCAGGTCCAACGACTTGGAAGGCACCTTGAGGAGCAACGGAAGGTCCTTGATTAAGCTCTGCCCTTAGACTGCAGGACATCTGGCCACTCTGGAGCTAGCCAGGGACGGGATGCAGAGCGTAGAGTCCTGGAAAGGCTGGAAGCCTTCAGAGAGGCAGGGTCCAGCACCAGCTCTGACCTCCTGTTCTAAAGCAGCAACAGCACGTCACAAGGCCTTTCCAGGCCCCGATGTCATGATCTGGAATGAGGAGGGATTTTACACCTTCTCCAGGGTGGCTCTGCACGTGCGGTGTAGTCAGAGAAGCCAGCCAGTGTGGGTATGCACGTAGACCCAGAAGGTTACTTTATGGAGCTGGTTTCACTTATTCTTTAACACAGTGCCATAGAGCGAGGGCGGGTAGCAACGGAAGCTCCAGACAAGAGACTGTGGCTGAGGTTGCACCATAACTTGCCCGAGGTCCCAGAACTAGCAATAGCAACAATGAAGACCCCAGCCAGCTGACACTACAGGAGAGACTGTGCACGCTGCATGCTACTCCACGGACCATACCCTGGGGCTGGCGTCACCTCAAAGCTACAGAGAACTTCAACTCCAGGTCTTGAAAAGAAATATAAGATCACATCAAAAGTCAATCCATTTTCTGTGCCTAGCCTCATCCTTCTAAAAAACATCTGGTCTTTTGTGCAAATGTGTTTGGTTACAAAATAACGTCCCAATAGAATATCCAACAAAATTAATTTATAACATCAGTTATAAATTAATTTATATTAATTATAAAATTAATTTACTTAAAAGTTTGCATTTTCCTCTATAAGTAAAAAAAAAGTTGAAAACAGGTTATGTCTCAATTCAAGAAAGGAAGTTGGGAGTTTTGCTGTCCCTTTGAATTCTTAGACACTACACTCCAAAGAACTGATGTCTTAAGCACTTGGTTCCAAAAACAAAGTTCTTGGCAATTCACGAAAGATTCAACTATTGCACAGAGTGGCTGTTTTATTTTTTAAGGAGAAATAATTATCTAAGGATTAGAAATATCCTGCCCTGCTCTTCTGCCAAGGCAGGAAAGCAGCTTCAGCACCTCTCTGGGGAACTTTCTCTGTGGAGGCACAAGGTCATCTCTATGTGGTGGCGATGCTCATAATTGGCAAAGCAACTTCGTCCAGTGAATCAGATAAAACGACAACCTATTAGACGGAGCAGTGGTCTGATGTGGGACTCAGCTGCTCGGCTCTCGCCAGGCTTCAAATAATTCAGCATTATCAACCTCCCCCATTAAGTACAATTAATGTTAGGAAATGGAGAAAATAAGGCTGAGTAAATAAAATGGCTGACACACACCAAGCACAGCAGAACCTACCAACTGTGCTCACCACAGCAGCTTCCTGGGCTCCCACTGACCTCGAGGTGCTAATGAGGGAGTTCTGCTAAAATTGCATTAAAAACCTTCCCGCACTTTGCCAGCCCCAACCCCAACCCAAACTCTCCTCCCTATCACAGCAGGAGGCCCTGGCTAATTGGGCCTCGGGAGCATACTGGACTACGCAATCACACACACACAATCACTCACATAATCACATGCACATGCACACACATGAACACACACGCACACAGAGCAGCGGATTGCTTAGCTTTTTGAGAAACCCAGGTGAACATTATAAATGTAGATTTTACAATTAAACTCTGTGTGTGATGAGTTACTTTGTTTTAAAAAACCAGGTGGAGTTGTTTTATTGCAAGCATAAATCTCCCCATAAGCCTGGGTAATGACCAGAGTCAGACATAACAAAGATGGCTGGTGAAGAGAGCTCTAATCATAACCCCAGGATTTCGTCAGTTCTGACACATGTGCACACCCAGGAAACCTTCATCACAGTAAGGACAATGAGCAGATCCATCACCACCCCAAATTTCATTGCACTTCTATCCTCATAGTTCTCTGTCCCTTTTTCCAGCCAACCACCGACCTCCCTCTCTACTGTCACTGTAGGTTAGTTTGCTTATTTTAGGGTTTTATGTAAATGGAATTCTATAACATGAAATTTTATTTTTTGGCTTCTTTCACTCAGTGTAATTATTTTGAAATTTATCTCTTTCTGATGATATCAATAGTTTATTCCTTTTATGTGCCAATGAGCAAGGAGAGCTGGCAAGACCTCAGCACTGCCCTCTCCCCTGTCTCCTCCGTGGGCCTCACTGTAGCCTGAAGAGTTGGCTAATACTCTAGAGTAACTGGAGGCAGGAATCCAGTAGGCAGCTCTTTGGTCAGTCATATTTCTTAGAATGCTGCTGCTTTTTTTTTTTTTGCATTCAAAGCAAGCTGTGGTTAGGTGCTGAGCAGCCTGTTGGGGCAGCTTATCTTCCCGGCCTCCTCAAGATGCACCTGAGGTACTCACTATGCATCCTACTGACTGTCAAGGCATTCTGCCAGCCCCAGCCTCATGTGCTCCTGGTGAGTTGCAGGCTCTGCAGGTGACTGGGAAGGTGAGGAATAGTGGCCATGCCTGATGCAGGCACTCTGTGCTTGTGGACTACCTTTGTTCCACTAGGCTGCACTTTCAGAGCACAGGTTCAAGGATGCAACTGTTGAGGATTTCAAGATGGTGAGCACCGCACAGCAGAAAAATTGAGAGGCCCTTCTGGTCATGGGACCTTGGGTACCTGTGAGGCTGGCACTGTCTGCCCAGAGTCAGAAGAAGGAATGCTGTTGGTATTTCATGAAAATATGGCCTTGGACAAAGTTCACTTGGACTGGAGAAAGGCTCTGTTTGGGAACTCAGTGGTCAAAGACCTGCTGAGAGGATCACAAGCCCAGTGCTCTTGCCTGAATTTACCTGGAAAAGATGAAGGAGGCATCTTTGAGGTTCCATGTATTGTGGATAAGAAGTGTGACTATCAATCTGGATTTGGTCCTTAACCAGTGCTACATGTGGGAGGAGGGGCCTGACCTCTTGGACTCATGTCTCCATCTCTTTCTGGAGGGAACAAATCTGACTCACAGCTGCTGCAGAGATCAGGCAATGGGGGAGCTAGTGCTTTGTGGTTCTGTACTGAGGTCGTTAAGCAGTCAGGTTAACCACCAGTGTCATCCTGGCTGACCACATGCTTGAGACCCAGGGCCTCAATGCTGAGGAGCCTTGGACCAACTCCATGTGGCAAAACTGCACTCAACTTCACATAAGGAGCTGGGTCTCACTGGCACACCTAGGTAGTGATATCCAGCTTTGAACATCTGAACACAAGGTAATTTTCATGGAAAAACTGCCCTGCCAGTGTCAACTGCATCATCCTGGCTGATGGATCCTCTTCTCATCTTAAGTTTGAGGAGATTGAGGCATGGACACTAAAACAAAAAGCAGAGGCCATGTGAAAAGACAGCTGGCATTTGAGCCATGAATGCTATGCCGCCAGCACACTCTCTTTCTCCTGTGTCACCCTGTCACCATGTCCCTCCTTGTTTTGGGAAATCCTAGTCATTGCAGAGTGTATAAGAGGGTGGAGTGACATATGACAGTCTCACAAAGCATTTCATGTGATGTCTCTTTCTGCAGATTTGGATGGTGGGGGAAAAACCACCTTCCTAATGGCCTGGGAAAGAATGCACTTCACGTTCACTTGGCAGGGGCCTCTGCCCACTGGAGGCCAAAGAGAAATGAAGGACAGAAACTTAAAAGACAAAGTGATCTTTTCCAAACCATGACCCATTCAGGGGATTTTCCAGGCAGCACCTTTGAGGAGAACCTCTGTTTTGTACAGTGAGTCTAATTCTGTGTTTGGTCCACAGATATCTGATGCCCCATTATTCTTTCCCCTGACCATCACCTTGACTCACTACTGGGCATCTCCTCCAAGACAGCTACCTGTGGGGCAATAACTCATTCCCATGAGAAAATGTGAGACAGCAAAAAGACCAAAGCAATAAAATAGTTCAGAAACAACAAATAATAAGTAAAATTGATGGCCCTTGTTAGCTTTAACAAACTGATGGAATTCTTTCCCCATGAAACAATGAAAGTACACAGGGATTACCCAGTAAGTTTTGAAATAGAGATGACAATCATTATTCCAGGATATCAGGTTAAAAACATTCTTAGGAAACATGCAATCTTGTTAATTATGTTATGTTTTTCTTCAAACTGGAGTGAATAACAGAGTGAAGTTTACTGCCTGACACTAAATTTGCTACTGCTCTGCTCTTCACAATCTCACATTTGTATTTTACCCATAATGTGCATTTATCTTCCTCAGGCTGATTGATTTTTGTGTGAGAAAGATACTTGCCTCAGTGGGCACAGCAGGTCACTCTCAGGCTTTATCATGATGTGCTCACCAGGCCCTCATGTGCTCACACATGAACTTCACACCCATCTGTCCTGGATGTACAAAACCACATCATCACTAGATTCTTAGCAATGAAAATTTACTGTGCCACCTTTGCTTATGAGCTTGATGGAAGGGGCTGACTCTATGCATTTTTGTCTCTCCTCAGAGTTTCTGGTGATGCTGATGATGGCAATGATGGTGATGGTGGTGATGATGATGATAATGATGGTGGTGATGATGGGCCACCTCTACCCTCTCCTACCATACATAAGCTGCCCCTAGTACCCCAGATTGTTATGTCCCAGCCTGTGGGTGCAGCCCCGTGTGTCCCTGCTGGGCACCTTCTCTCCCTTGAGGCTCTAAGTCACATGTCCCAAATGTCCCTGTGATGTGTCATTTCCTATCATCCAAGGACCCTGGAATCTTGCAAAATAGCTGCCAGCATTCCAGCAGGCCTTTGTCAACCTGCTTAGCACCCTTCAGGTTTTTATAACCCCTGCCATACTACTAGCTATATCACCTGGGCAAATAATTTCCAGAGACAATTTCTCTGACTCTCTTTTCCCTATGAGTTCACTTGAAATTCTCATCTTTTGGATGATGGCTCTTTGTCATAATTCCCTGGACAGTTTCGGGCTGTGAGCAGTGTTATTTTTTTCTTTTTCTTTTTCTTTTTCTATTTCTTTCCTCTCCTCTCCTCTCCTCTCCTCTCCTCTCCTCGCCTCTCCTCTCCTCTTCTCTCCTCTCCTTTCTTTCTTCCTTCCTTCCTTCCTTCCTTCCTTCCTTCCTTCCTTCCTTCCTTCCTTCCTTCCTTCCTCCCTTCCTTCCTTCCTTCCTTCCTTCCTTCCTTCCTTCCTTCCTTCCTTCCTTCCTTTCTTTAACTAGGAATTGAACTCAAGGGCATGCTTAACCTTTAAGCCACATCCCCAGCTTTGTTTGTTTGTTTGTTGGTTGGTCCCTTGGTCCCTCTAGGCCACCCCAGGATACCAGGAATAATAAGCAAAAGGAGGAATTCATCTTGTAACCAGGATGTGTTTTCCTAGTATAGTTATTACACTGTGTTAATCTAAATATTATGGTATATTCTTTGCTAGTGAAGCCCATAAAGATCTAATTATTCATTTACTGGAGAGAAGAAATTTTGAAAGAGCAGAAAAATAGGTTAAAATCTAGGAAGTAGCCGTGAGGGGGATGATTAAGGAGCTTTCTTCTTAGAATCCCAAGAATTGAGCGGAGGGTTTTCAAGGTGCTCAGAATAGAAGGAGGATGGGGCTAGGGCCTCCATGCTCCCTAGCACCCTGGGTGTAAATGCTCAGGGGCTTAAACTACGGGAGCCATCTGGGGAGGGCAGCTTCCTGGGCCTCACATGGCAAAGCTTAGGAGCAGGAAAGTGGGTTAGAATCATCAACATCCTGATCCACAGTCTCTGATCACATCTTGCCCAGCACAAAATCTCCATCTGAGCCAAGTCAAGATCAGACAGCCACAGGTCTCTCCCACCAAACCCAAGCCACCATCCAGGCCTCTACTGGTTCCATTCCTCGGGTGTCTGGGCCACCTCTACCCTCTCCTACCAGCATGCAGATGGCCTCCAACTCTCCTGAAATGATCCACTCTCTCATCTTTGTGTGGGGTCCACCGACCTCCTCCTGCCTTATAGCTCTGCAACAAAGGAGAGCTTTGGGATAGTTACTTCATCTCTTTTCCTGCCTCAGTTTCCTTATCTGTCAACAGGAATAACAGTGAATAATGCTCACTATCATGAACAGTAAATGAGAATGTTCATCAACTAAAACTGCTACTAAGGTTTAACAGGCTCCACTCCAACACCAATGCCCCCTCCCCTCATCCCCCTTAAGCCTTTCTTAACATCTGCAGACAAAAATAATCTCTCCTTCTGTAAACTCCTATCACACCTGAGCTGCAGCTAAGCCAATTCCTGGTCACTCTCCAATGGCCTTATGACCATACCGCTACATGTCAGCACACCTACCAGACTGTCTGCTTTGGCGGGGAGAGGTGGCATGTTTAACGCATTCTTTCCAAAGTCCTCTACACATAACTGCAGAACCTCAGGATTCCTGAATTAACAGGACCCCTTCAGAAACCTCAACACTGCCGGAATTTTTTTCATACAGAATGAAAAGAGTCCAAGTGACATGAAGAAAATATACTACCAGCAAGCATCAGCAGCTTCTCCAAGTCGAATAGGTAGATGTACCAGTCAGTTATGGGATGGATGCATGGAAGGACAGATGGTTGGACAGACATAAAGATATACAGGACAGACTCCCAGCAGCCAGCTATAGCATCTCAGATCCTCTAGAGGCCAGGGGACCAACACAACCTGCCCTCACCATGCATGCATTCAGTTACTGAAATTCTTTCACTGTTACTCCTTTAAAACACTTTACAAAGTCCATACCAAAAAAACCCACCATGCTAAAGGGCTGGAATTAGTATTCTTTTTTACCTGTTGTTTTGTTTTTTGTTTGCTTCTTTGTACTAAGGACTGAACGCGGGGGTAGTTACACAAAGGGCTCAGCTATATCCTCAGCCCTTTCAATTTTTACAGAAAGGATCTAAGTTGCTCAGAGTCTTGCTAAATTGTTGAAGCCAACTTTGAACTTGCAATACTCCTGCCTCAGCCTCCCAAATTGCTGGGATTGTAGGTGTCCATTGGTCACCACGCCCAGCTAGAGTGCAGGTCTCTTAATGGAGTGTAGAATTGTATTTCAAATCCTCCCAGAGAAATGCAAGCTCGGCTTTACCTTATTCATGCCACAGGCTCCACTGGGTGGCAATTCCACATGCCAATCATGTACTCATCTCCCCAGGGAGCCGACAGATGAACCACTCCTGTGAAGAACTCCCAGTGCAATGTCATTTCTTGCTCTTCTCTGCCTGCCACCTCCATCTGTCCCTACATTTACTCAGTAAGGTGCAGTACAGCATGGAAAACCCTATCCGAGATAATGAGAAGACTGTGGAAAGGCAGCTGGCAAAGCTCTTGGTGGACACTGACATTTGAAGGTTCTGAACACAGGAGTCCATTTTCTTCACTCTCTAAGGTTCAGGGAATTCTACAAACCTCTCAGATGGAGGGAAGCTCCAAACTAGGACCTGGAGCTTCAGAGGATTTCCCACAATTCTGGGGTTCTGGGATTCCCCCACAGGGCCATGTAACTGACAGGGAACATCCTGTCACTTTGCTGTACCTTGTCCACCTCTCTCCAAACCTCTTAGAACTTTGAAATGGCCTGAACGTGGAGCTGGGCGGCACAGCACATAGATGTGTGTGCTGTGGGACTGTGGGACAGAGAGGAGCTGTGGAGAGCAGTTCCCAGCAACTGGTGATGGTGCACACGGAGCAAGTGGGCACAGCACTGCGTCATTCCTGTGTCCTCCCTGGGTCCAGCTCCCTGCAGCCTGATCACATCAGCATCTGTCTTGCCCATTTCAAGAGACACCCCTTTCACGTAACTTTCATTACAGTCCATTCTCATAAATGTTCTGATTTATTAGAAGTTGTTACTGTTAGTCCTTCACTGTGGCTAACTTACAAGTCAAATTTTGCGATGGATATGGATGTCCAGGAAATACAGGGTTATGGAGTTCAGGATTCTCTGGGGTCTTGGAACATGTCTCATGTGATTGGAGGACCACTGCACTGCCCCCCCAGGTTCCAAACTTTTCACCTGTGTCACGATACTCCATGAGCATCAGAGGGCAAGTGAGGGGGCCTTGCCTGCACAGGATCTTTCTGAATAGGATGGCAGCTTAAATGTCCCTTTGGAAGTCACCTCGGCCACCCCATCTGAAACAGCACTCCAGTAACAGTTCGGTCTCCATGCTTGGCTACTGTATTTCTTCATAGCATATATTATTACCTGATAACAAATTGTATTTTTATTATTATCATTATTGCCAGTCTCTCTGGCCAAACATAGTCTTCTTTAGGGCAGTGACTGTTCCCATCACCTCTGTGTTCCTGGCACCTAGAACTACACACAACACAACTAGGTAGTGAATGATCCACAATTAGATGAATAACAGAGAACACTGCCCGGGTCAGCGGCCTCTTCCTGCAGACCCTCTATACCAGGTTTCTAAAGACAATGGCTTCTCTTCCCCAGAGCAGCCACACAACTGTCCCTGGGATCCTCAGGGGATTGTTCCGTGTTCCTTATATTGACATCCTATCTGAGCATCTACACACACCCTGCTGTATACTTAAATCAGCTCTAGAGACTTAAAATACTTGATACAATGCAGATGTTATATCAAGAGTTTTAACAGTTATATTGTATTGTTTCGAGGGTAATGATAAGAGAAATGTCTGTACTCTTCAATACATTTGCAACTCTTATTAATATTTTCCATGTGTGATTGTGGAGTCCGTGAATGTGGAACCCAGGGATAAGACGGCCCTCTGAACTGTACTTAAAGTGACAGCAGAGCAGAGCCTGGCCTTGCCTCTGATGCCTGCAGGAACTCAGGATCAGACCCGGAGGGAAAGGAAGGGGGTTCCCTGGATGGTCCTGCAGGCCCAGCTGTCCAGAGGGAGTATGGAGTCACATTAGTCATAAAGAAAAGCCAGGTTCGAGGGGGGACATGTTGATGACGGTCACTGGACAACTTCAGAGGCCAAGGGCACAAGCCAACGCTGGGAAAAAGTGGGCCTGGAACTGAAGGAGGTCGCCTCACCAGGGAGGGCGGAGGGCAGCTGCAGGTGACAGTCTCCACCTGTGACTCTGAGGGCCCCAATGCCACCCAGTGTGTTGGACAGAGTTAAAAACTGCCCTAAGAAGTACTGTATTGGAGACGGACAGAGTTCAGGCAAGAGGCTTCACGTTACAAGAAGATGCGCTGGACAGTGTACATGCTGCTCAACACAGAGAGTGCCCACTCACCACAGCTCTAGGAAGCACATGACAAAGAAAAGCATTTTTAAAACAAGTGCCTCAGTCCATTTTCTGTTGCTATGACTGAATACCACAGACTGGGTAAGTTTTAAAGAAGGGAGGTTTATTTGGCTCATGGTTCTGGAGGCTCCAAGAGCACAGTGTTGGTGTCTCTAAGCGTCTGATGAGGGCCTCATGCTGCATCTCGTGACAGAGGGCAGCATATGGCGAGGTAGCAGGTATGCCAGCTTGGGTCTCCTCCACTCCTTAAAAAGCCCCTAATGGCATGGTGGGGGGCCACGCCTCATGACTTCCCATTCCAATTACCTCCACCAGACTTCACCTCCAAATACCAAAAATATATCAATTTGGGGATTCATTTCCCACACATGAACTTTGGGGGAACATATTCAAACTATAGCAATAAGGACATTAAAATCTAATGATTGTTGCAAGCAAAATCTTTTCTAAAACCATAACAAAGTCTGTCTTTTCCTTCTTCAATTGGAAGCCATCTTTTTTTCTACAAAAACCAGAATCAGGTTAACCACTGACTGGCAACAAAAGACCTCTCAGTCCTTAATTAAGTTTTCAAAGGTACATTTGTGCAGAATAGAGTTTTAGTTCAGTTGCAAAGAACCATGTGAGAGAGGTACTTCACTTTTCTTGCAACTTCAAGGATTATTTAACAATATCACTGATGCATTCTGGAATCCATGCTCCATCTTTTCCTGCCCAAATTGAGACATCTTCCCAACCAAAAAAAAAAAAAAAAAAAATATATATATATATATATATATATATATATATATATATATGTTTTAATACTGTAAAAACTACATTAATAAAACTCCTCCTTCTTTAGACAAGATGTTCTCAGTATCTGATACTACTTAAAATATGCAAAATCCACATTAGAAACTACTTTCTGTAGCCTGTCCACTCAAGAATGAACTTGGCTCCTAATGGAAATGGGATGATTTTCCACCTGCCCTGAACGGCTTCCAGCTACAGGAAAGAAAAGAATGAGATCTGTCCAGCCTGGAAGAGAAGCCGGCACTGAATAGTATTGAGGAAGGAAGGAAGGGGGGGGAAGGAGTGGGGAGGGAGAGGAAGGGGAGGGACTGAACAGATGGGGGGGCGACAGCCAGGCTCAGAATGCCCAGCCACCAAGAACGCGCCCTCTTCACAGTGAAGTCCTGAACACCTCCAGTCGTGAATGTGTCTCCCAGCAGAGGGCTAGGACACCACTGCATAGAATTGGAGCTATTCTTTTTTCTCTTTTTCATAATGAGTAACAGTAGCATCTGCCAAAACTCGTCCCTGACCCACCCGCCTATCTTTCCCCTCCCCATCTGCGAGCTCTCCTCCTACCTATCATAAAAACAAACCTGCAGCTCCCCAGGCTCTTCCAGGAACCATCCTTCATTCACCAACAGCAACAAAGACATTTATGAGGCTTGTCAACATGTGGCCCTCCGCTAGACATTGTCCGAACGGAGTTAACAGACTCCGTCTTTGAGAAGCCTCCTAAAAGAGATTAGCATGAGGTTTTTGGTTTTTATAAATTATAAATTATAAATTATAAAATTTATAAATTATAAAATTTATAAATTTTATAGTTTGGTTTTTATAAATTTGACCACCAGAAAAACTCAGGGTGCATGCCCTGTTAACAGCAGGTCTGTGGCTTTGGGGACAAAGCACAGCATATGTTATAAGCTTCTATAAATCAAAGAGTCCTCTCAGGCACCATCAGCCGGTGGGCAAGGCAGGAATCTCCATAAGTGTAAAAGCAGCCCCTTCTGAGGAATGTCCCCCTCTTCCTCCTGTAATGCATGGAAGCTGCTTTTGTCCCTGAGATAGTGGGGTCCCATTTAGGACACTGCCGACCAGAGCTCCCTGAATACCTGAACCATGTCACTGACACACAGTAAGCAATGATAATCCAGGACAGTTTTGCCCTACGTGCACATCACTTCATCCAAGGGACTGTCGAGGTACAAAAGAGAGCTCACTGAAAAACAGAAATGGGGCGCTCTGATTTTTGCTTTTCAAGAGTAGCGGGGGGGGGGGCGGGTCATCTTTCAGGAATATATAAAAAGTTAATTTTTTCTTAAGACACATCTTTTCACATTTTGAAATACAATAAGGCCTGAATTATTATAACCCAGAAAATAAAGATATCTGGGATTTTCTTGTAGGGAAGTTCAAATGGTGGAAGAGCATTTGAAATCTTCAGTCTTCCTGAAGATCAGAAGAACTTTCAGAATAATGCATTTTCCCCCTCAACAAAGGACATCTGCAAGGCTTAATCTGCTGAAAAGAATCATTCTGACAGTCTTAATGTATTCTTTTCAGGAAAGCCCTGTTCAGAGAATTCCATAGGAAAAGAAAAAGAAAAACCAGTACCTCAGGATGGCACCAATCTAAAACCATTATGGTCCTTTATAAATAGAAGAGGCCAAAGTGTTTTCAATATATTCCAGATATTAGATCAGGCTAGGAAATAGGAATGATAATCCTGAATATTATTTATTTTTCACCTTCCCTTGGTGGAGTGATATTAAAACAAATTCTTGAATGATTTGCCAATCTTTCAAAGAACATCTCCCAAGAAAGAAAGCCACTTTCAGAATGCTGCTGTAAGACAAAAAATATCCTTAAGGTAGGAAACACTAAACTGCATGCACCTCGCAATGGAGAACACTAACCTCAAGAATAAGAATAATTATAGTGTGGTGTGAACACAAGGCAGTCTGCGTGGGGTGGTGGGCAGTCAGACTGTTTTGTAAACATTTTCCCATATGGGACTAATCCTGCAGGAGAATTAGCATATAAGGAATGTCAATGACTCTTCTCAGGCCACTGGTCAGCTGAAGTGAAAGACCCAGGTGTAAATTCTTGATTCTGGTCTGCTAATTGAACCGACCCGTGCATTAATGATTGGGAGGATTCTATCTCAGGGCCGATATGGAGGAAACCCAGATTGGTTCTTCCCTTCAATTCTGGCTTTGCTCTTTCCTTCTGTTTCCCAGAAGAACAAAGGTCCTCAAAGGCCTGGAATCTCCCCCTCCTGCAGCTTCTGGCAAAATACAGAAAGTGCAGCTTTGTCAAGCACTGGCTTCCAGGGCCCTTCTCCAGGACGGGAAGCAGGATGGTCCCTACTGTCCCACAGAACATTCCAGGTCTCTGTCACACCTCGTGCATTTCCCCACCCCACGCACAGTCCTGAAACACACACCTCCAGCTCATAGCTCCCGCTCCATGTTTGTTCACACATAACTTCCTCCTCCTAGAAGTGGCTAATTTCTGCTTGCCTGCATTCCCTGGACACAGACTCAGTGACCAAGATGCCTCAAGTGGAAAAGAATCTCGGCGCCTCCTCGGTCTGACCCTGCCACCCCAGCTGGCCCTCCAGACGTCCATCTTCTCTTGAGTGCCTCCGGGGAAGCAGGACTCACTCCTCTGAAAAGCAGAGCTGTTGAGCAGTTTAATGGTCAGAAAGCTCTATTTGATCTGGATTCCTACATGGTGACTCAACAGGCCCAATTCTGTGTCTCAGGTTGGTCTACAATAATTATTTTCTATTAAAAAAAAAAAAAAAGTTGGACTGGGGTTGTGGCTCATTGGGAGAGCGCCTGCTTGCCTGGCATGTGTGAGGCCCTGGGTTCCATCCTTAGCACCACATATAGATTAAAAAAAAATTTTAAAAAACCCATTGGCAACTAAAAAAAAACATTTAAAAAAATGTCTTTTCAAGGTTTAAAAACATCTATCACATTTGTCCTTAATCCTCTCTTCTGGAAGCTCACACACCAAGACCTTTCAATGACTTCTCTTGGGGACCCTGCTTTTAGACCCCTCACCCTCCAAATAAAATCTGAGTGCTACCTAATTATTATTCATGTCATGCACACAAAGGAAAAAAATAATGAAATTTGTATATCCTATTTGAGAAACAGATCAGAGTTTGAGGCAGGGCTGCCTAACTTGGGGACTCCATACCCAGGACCCAGCCTAGGGTGGCCGGGATGGATCTAGCATCCCTATAGTCATGCAAATCCCTGAATGATAAGCTCCCTGCAAATTTTCTTGGTTCCCCTCTTCAAACCTGCAACCAAAGAGGGAACACATTCTGCAAGGACCATCTAGGTCCAATTTATTCCATCAATTCTTCCCATAACAACTAAAGCCCAGGCTTATTTTTCTTCTTCTTGACCACAAAGCACATATATCGGCTTGAGCTGAATTTCACATGTGACATCATGACATTCTACCATAGATGTATAAGATTTTCTTCAATGAGTGTCTTAATTTATGTGTACTTGACTCACTTCCCATAAAGGGCTACAACTTTGTCTGGGGCTATGTTTTCTTTATTATTATCATTCTCCTTAAAAGAACACAGTGAGACTGAACACACAGTAGGGCCTCTAGAAGACACTGCAAAATGGAATTCTGTGACCCCTTGCAGGAAAGGCTTGGGGGACAGGCCACCATCCAGATTAAGACGCAAGCCTCACCTGAAGGGGAAGTTTATGGCTGTGTTTATTCACACCGAGTGTAAACAATGCCACCGACTTTTAGACGGAAAACTTAGTACAGATAAACTCTGAGTCAGAGCCAGATTGGGAAGGAGGCCTTGGGACACCTTCCCCTGTGGGTTATTAGGACCAGACCCTGGATGCTCGAGTTATAAACACTATTAAATGATGCTGCACATATTTATTTAAAGCATTGTTTGCTTTCAGATTAGACTTTAGCCTTCCACAAATTTCCCATCAGAATATGGTAAGAGTGGAGAGGTTTTTTTTTTTGTTGTTGTTGTTTTTAATTTCAGCATTATTTCCAAGTATGAGACTCAAACTGTGTTGGTGAAAACAAGCACTAGCTGAGATTCAGCCTCAAGGGAAGGTCAAGACTCTTGGATGCCCCAATTCTCCTTTTCTAGGGCTGAAATGCCTGGGAATTTGGTGAATTTACGTATTCTCCCTTGGCCACAAGCTGTCACAGAGCGCTGGCCAAACTCCTGTCTCACTGCGCCGGATTCAAGCTGATTTATCTCTGCACCACTCAGCTTAGAGTTCACCTCCAGACAGTGACAGAGAGCCTGAAGGTGACAACCTCCTGCAGAAAAAGGAGCAGCCCCTTCCTCTGCTGGAGGTGGGCCCTTCCTCTTTCTCCCCCTCTCCCTCCTTTCCCGGTGAGAGTCTGTAAATTTGAAATTCATTTGACTAAGGAAAAGTCAGCACGGGCCCCTCTGGACTCAGTGCATTTCTAAGTGAGCTGTGAGAACTTGGACACTCTACAGATCCTGGAAGAATGACATATGAGCAGAGAGGAGAAAGTTGGACACAGGTGGAGAAGGCAATCACTGGGAGGGGAGAAGCCAGGAGGAGGAAATATTAGGACAGGGTGCATCGCACAAACTGCAGTGATGTACACTACTGCTGGAAGTCAAGGTGGGCTCCTCCATTAACATTCGAAAGCTGAGCTGCTTAATATGAACTCATTTTCATGCAGACAATGCCTTGTAGCAAAGGGCAGGCCCAGGACTTCAGGGCTGCCTCGATTTACCCTAACCAAGAGCAAAACTCTGCCTGGTCTGTCGGTGCCAAGTGGCTTGAGTCAGACAGGTGATCGCATGCAGCAGGTAAATGATAATAATAATTTTGTGAATTATTTTTTTCATTATCACAAAACATTCCAAGTCTACCCAAGTCCACCCTTCCTACCTTTAGGAAAATCAAACAGGAAAGAGGGATGATTCTGGGGAGGCCCCCACATAGGGACACAGCAGGCCCGGGGCACATTCTCCAAGCAGATCTCCTGAAAAATAAATTCCGACTCTGTTTCTCTCCCTAAAACAAACACTTTCACGTAGATTTATTCTATTCATTAGAAGCCAATGTTATCAGAGAGCCACTGGGCTAGTGTTTGGCCAGAACCAGGAGGGCCATCCATTTAAATTTCATAGCAGCGCCTTTAACAGTGTTAAGGGTGGGTGGCATGGGGACAAGGAAACTATATAACTCCTCTTAAAATAAACAAGCAACTGGTAAAGGAAAAACTCCACCCTAAAATTCTATTAATAAGCATCTTTAAAAAACAAATAAGGTTGGGGATGTAGCTCCCTGGTAGAGCATTTGCCTAGCATGCAGGAGGTCCTGGGTTTGATTCTCAGGACTGAAAATAAATAAATAAATCTAAGTAAATCAAATAAATGATTGGAAAGGATTGAAAACGATGTCAGATTAATCCATAATAATGTGCTGGGCACTTAGAAGGTGCTTCATAGATTATCATTGGAGAAATGACGGAATTCTTAAGCACACCAGAATTAACTAGACAAAAACAATAAATTTAAGGTGGCCTTTTTCTGTGTAAGGAATGCAGAAAAGAGAAGTCAAAATGGTATTGCTGCATAAGCCTCCCACAAAACCATGATGGGAAGAAATGAGTCTAAAACAAAAACATTTGATGAGGTGCAATATTTCTGCCATTTCTCTCTTGAATTAACCAAGTCTTCAATGAGCTGTGTCTTCCCCGGGAAATGAACCTGGCTCAGAAAGACAACAGGAAATTGTGGGAACCAGGCCAAATCATGGGGGAGCCTCACTGTGACAGGGAGTTCTGGGCTTCCTGCAGGTGGAGGTAAGTGCCCTAAGACAGCCGTGGACGTGCTTTCAGCCACACCGCCTTAGTCTACCATGCGATCCACAGAGAATTGTACCAAGTGTACATAATTCTCAAATTTTCTCCTCTCCCACTGGTTCCGAGCTAGCTCCACTTTCCTCTCTTTCCACAGTTTGTTTGGGCTGACGATTGCCTGGGGGCATGGTGTAAAATTCTCCATTCTCTTCAGGAGGCTTCCTATTTTACAAGTTTATCTTAGTGCTGATATTCTATAATTCAAAATAAGCCCTTCTGTTTTAAATTACTTAGCTACAATTCCCAGGGAAACATCCAAGTTCAGGTAGGTACTTTATAGTTTTTTCAAGTTCCTCTACTTCAGAGAAATTAAACTTCTATCTTCCCACTGACCCACTTTCCTTCCCTTTGAAAGGAATAGGAGTCACACCCTACAAGGTCGCATAGTGCCCACCAATGATTTCACACAAATCCCAGCCAGGTGGACTCAGAGCAAAGGAGCAGGCTCCGCTATAAGCCTTGAACAAAAAGCGTCCTCTCCCACTGCGTAATTCCCGAGCTAAAAGGAAGTCTGCGTCTGGAGGAGGCTTTATTTCTTAGATTACAAAAGGGACTGACTTTTCATAAACTCCTAACTGGATAATACACACTACATTTTCTTCTTGGCAATTTGATTTTCTAATAAATCTATTTTGTTACAACAGTTCTCACTCATCTTAGAGACCAAAATAAATATATATATTATTCTCATTGCACAAAAATTGATCTTCCAGTTATTTTACATAATGATGCTTATGTAAAATTGAACAGATAAGTTTGAAATTTCTCATCCAGATCAATATTATTTTTAAGAATCAAACCTTTCTACAATCATGCACCACACCACAGCTTCCAATCCAGGACAGACCTGACTTTGCGTAACTGCACTCCATAAGGTTCACGTGACAGAATCGCCCAAGAATGTGTTTCACACAGCCCATCACATCATTAAGCCACACTTGACTATAAATAGGCAGACCTAGAGGTCAAGGTCATTGGTTGCTGGAAGAAAACCAGGGCTGAGGTCTTGGAAGCGAGGAAGAGTGGCTCCAGTCTACTCACCATGATATTTCCTAAATAAAAGATGCCCAGGTGGGCAGCTTCCTCTGGTCCCTGGACACCACCACACCTGCAGGGTGCTCTGGAATGCAAGCAGCAGGGAAGTGGTCCTTGACCATGGAGCACACTCGGTGCTGAAGGCACACAGGACAGAGGCAACGGATGCCAGTTTCCTCCATGGGGTACCCATAAAAATGACCGCAAGCCCAAGCTGCCTCAGCCTTCATACAGCCACTGTACAGCCTCTCCTCTCCGGTCACAGCTTTATGTGATGCTCGCTTCAGATGTTCAATGTGAAAAATGTCCTGTTTTACCGCATTTGCAAACCTGAGACCCCTTCGTGAGCTTGTGGAATTATTCAAATAAATCAAACACTAAATGCCTTCTCTAAGTTTAATTCAGTTATGAGATCTGATCAGTTTTGCTGCTTTATTTATTCATTCATTTATTTATTTGGTCCTGGGGATTGAACCTGGGGCACTTTAACACTTAGCCACATCCTCAGCTCTTAGCTCTTTTTTTTTTTTTTTTGAGACAGGGTCTTGCAAAGTTGCTGAGGCTGGCCTCAAACTGCCTCACCTTCCCAGGCCACTGGGATTTCAGGTGTGTGCCACCTGGCTCAGTCTTGCTGCACTTTTTAAAGGAAACTCCTTAAACACATGGTGAAACATCCACAGCATTCCACCAAATACAATGTCTAAGAATGAGGAGGAGCCAGATGATCACAGATCATGGACATGTGGGATCCAGCACGGAGCAGGAAGACAGGTTACTCAGTACGCGGGCACCAGTGTGGTTGAATAAGTCAGTGTCTATACAAACGAGAAAGGAAGTTCTAACAGAAGGACACAGACAACAATCTATTGTCAGTGACAACAGAAAGAAGTGAGGGGCGCATCACACCACACACTTATCTGCCAGGCAAACCCAAGCAGCTAACAGAAGAACTAAAAAATATGGACCCATTTGTACATGGAAATGCCTCCTTTCCATACTAGAGCCTCGCCCTCTCAAGCTGCCCTACCCAGTCAGTTAGCAGGTGTAGACCACCGAAAGAGCAACCAGATTGAGTGAATAATGAATGAGTAGCCAATGTGGTGAACAATGGATAATAAACTGAATTACTGGCTTTTGTGTGACTGATTTGGATTTTTGGAACTAGCCAATAGTACAAGAAATGATTTATGGCTACAAAACACACTGCAACGCTTCTGAAGCAAGTTCGACCTGCTTAATGGGTATGAGTCCATTTCCTTTAAATTGGTAAAAGATTCTCCCCCATTTTTAACTTTCCTACTGATTAAAAACATAAAAATATAAGAGATTTTCCTTTTTTGTTCCCTACCCACCCTCACTGCCATGTACACAATGTAACTCTTGAACAATTTTCCGAAGTAAAATAATTTTCAAAACTCATGAATTTTTTCTGACTAGGATATTCAAGAAAGAACCAACCCGAATTTAGGCATTTCTTTCTAGGGATTTAAAAGAGTCTGGGCCCCTGAGCCCAGGGGAATCCAAAACTCAGTTTCAGGTCATTTCTAGGGCAGACCTGAAAGTAATTCTGAGAACAAAAGAAAACAAATAACCTGTGCACCAGTTGCTCCAGGTTGGGATTAGGATGGAAGGGACGACTTAGTTCTGGTGTCACCAATCAGAACTTGCAGCACATCGAACAAGATAAAACGTCCCAGAAGTAGCTAAAGAGTTTCCTTTCAATAGAGGTACTGGCTGTGAACAAATAAAATATTTACAGGAACTTAAAAATGCATATTTGCTCCTATTTTTGTTCTCTCAGTAGATAACAATTTAGAGACACTTGTTCTTCATTATTAGAACAATAACCACCCATCTGAACAGCTAAAATGCAACCCTTTGCCAATATTTAGTGAGTAAATTATGCTGGAATGCTTTATACTAGAATTATGCCAGCATTGGTTGATCATCTCTTCCCTATTCTCTTTTTACTAAAAATATATATAATTTTGCTGGGTGCAGTGGTGCACGCTCATAATCCAAGTGACTAAGAAGGCTGAGGCAGGAGGATTGCAAGTGTAGGTCAGCCTTAGCAACTTAGCAAGGCCCTTCTCAAAATAAAATAAAAAGGGTTTGGAATAGAGCTCAGTGTCAGAGCACCCCTGGTTTTAATCCCCAGCACTTCCAAAATTAAAAATAAAACTTTACCTAGGAAAAAAGTCTTTTTTCTCCTGTTTCCCACAGGAAGATAATCAATCCTCAAACAAGCTCTTTCTCAAACTAAACCATGCTCTGCCAGAAGCCACATCTGGGGTACTTCTAGCTATTCCAAGTCCTACACATCTTTGGAAGATGGGCTCAAGTCATGCTTCACTGCTAACTGTGCCCCCTCACCCTGAGCACCTGTGTGAGGAACCCCTGCCTGCTATAAGCTATTACTTCAACAATCAACCATGAACTTTTTCATCCCTAACATCAGTGTTTCAAATATCCAGAAAGTGTCTCCCCATTTGAGGCCAGGTTTGAGGCCAGGTTTGAGTTTCAGGTTCCCAGAAGGACAACTATGACTTACTTTTTATTTTTTTCTCCTTACCATATACCAGAAACTCAGCCCAAACTTCTAGAATGAACAAGTGAATGAAACATACAAATGACTGCACACCACAGCATTGAAAGTGAGCTTGGGCATTAACCATCCACGTGCTCAGGTGACTTTTCCCACAGATGTTCCAAAGCCCCCTTGAATTATCCAGCTCATTAAAATAATCCATGAGTGCAGGGTTAAAATAGCAACACCCAAGTGCACTCACAGGCTGCATTCATAATATGGTCTTTTAGAACTATCACGATCAAATAAAATCTAGTAATTTTAATATTATAAAACAGGGCTTTGGCTTTGTGAATTGTGGAGTTCCACAGTTGGAAATAATAGGGCCCAGCAGATGGGGAGCTGCTTTGGTTTACCTTGGCTTGCACGGGGCTACTGTAATCCAAAGCATCCCAACAGGTGGCTATTCAATGGTTCCAGGTGCACTTCCATATTTACCCCCTTGGTGGTCCTGCACTGGCTGGATAGAGTCAGAGTGGCCAGAGCTGGAGGGAATCCCTCGGCCAGCCATCTTTGGCCACTAGCAACCTTATCCATTCACCCTTGCAAGTGTCTCTTACAAACATTTGATGTGTGCATAATGTGGAAAAGCATGAGAAGTAGCCAGAACGACTTTCCCACTTTGCAGCTGGGTCAGTGAGCACCAATACCCTCCTCCCCCAGGCATGGATGGTCAAAGTCATCAAAGCCTGCTTTAATATAAAACCAAAAAAAATATCAACCAACAGATACACTCCGAGAGAGAGAAGGAGAGCTAATAGGCTTAAAACTAGAGAGTATTCTGCACGTCCAGTTTATTTATTGTGGGGAAAATAAGTATCATTATAGCTGATCTCAGAGTTGCTTTTGGGGAGAGAGCTGACATTATTTAGGAAAATATCTTTATGAGCCAGTTGAGGGCAAGGGGAGGCAGGAGAGAAAGCCAACAAACTCTGTGGCTGAACCTCTCTGCAAAATGGTGTGGAAATTTGAGAACAAAGGGGCAAGAGGGAGAGATAAAGAGGACAGAGGGAAAATCCAGGAAATTAGCAAAGCCAAGTCTAGGAGAAAAGACAGCCTTAAGATCAAGACAGGGACGTTCAGCCTGCATCTGTCAATCAGCGGGATCACTGTGGTCCTAAGGCCCTCGCTCTGGCCAAACCTCTGCAAAACCCATACTTGTGTGATTTGGTTTTATTCTGTAAAAACCATGAGAAGGAGGCTAAGATTTATGTTTAAATAGAGCAAAAGACAACGAGGAAGGCCCAGAGGGCAGGAGGTGACAGGTTTCGTGGGAGACAGAGGCAAGGCAACAGGTGTCCAGAAGACTGCTAGACAGTCAATGACCTCTTGACATGGGTGGGGAGGAAGCAGGCTTGAGCCTTCCAGAAATCTATGAAAGGATGATATGAGGAAACCTCGTCTGCATCTCAAGAAGAAGGTCAATGGCTCCATCCTGGCCTGCACAGCGCCATACACAGAGGGTGTCCATGCGCGTGTGTGAGACACACTCCTGCCGTGACCATGGGTGGCACATCGCAAAGATAAGGATCCATTTCACTCCACACAATCTTTTAAGCAGCCTCCCTTAGATTCTCAAATTGAAACCCTCAAGGCCAGATGTGACCTTTTTTATGTGTTTTCTGTAAAGTCACACATCACCCAGATCCCAACCCAGACATTGCATTTTATTTAAAGAAAGAAACAGGGACAAGTGGTGTAACATACTGAAAGAGGACCTGCTTAGCATGCAAGAGGCCTAAGTCCAATCCCGAGCACCATTTAAAAAAAAAAAAAAAAGAATGATAGGGTTTGCCCGTCTTCTGCCATAGCAACAAAGGTCTTGGTCTTCTGTGGGTAAAGACACAACGTGTTCATAAAATCATCAAGTTGACAGCAGAAGCTCTCTAACAGATTATGTGTGGATCTGAACTTGTCATGGAGTGACGCAATTACTCTTAGTATCCTGCATATTCTGAGATGCTCCCCTGGTCCTCAAAATGACATGACTTTGTGCTATGACGTTGTGATGGGTGGCACGTGGAGGATAGCTGGGTGAGGACAGGGCCACAGTTTCCCATCTAGTCCATGGTCTGGAGCTGCCACCACCCCACACCCATGGTTTTTTCAAACATCCGGTAGAGCAGAGCTATCCTCAGACACTGGCTCTTCAACTGGCTCTGCTGTTTCAGGAGGTCCGGACTCTACCCTCCAGGGTTGAAAAACCGGGGTATAAATCCATCAAGGTGCTTGCCACAACTGAACTACAGTGTTTGTATAAAAGGAGAAGTTTAACTAGAGTCAGCTATTGTCTCATATTTTTAAAGATATTTTGCAAAATTAGTCAATTATCTGATCCCACTAAATTCAACCACAGTTGGATGGTGTCAAAAGCTGGCAATCAAAGAGTTAAAATCTCCACTTCTGTCCTTCATTATGTTTAAAGGACTGTTAGCATGCAGACTTACTGCTCTCACAGAGCTATGAAACAATTCACTGTTCTAAGAACTCCTATTTCTTGACACAGTAGCTTATGATTGTGTTTTTACAGTGTTTAGTAAAAGCATTCAACTTGTTAAAAAATAAAAAAGACTCATAATATGAAATTCACCATTAAAAAATTGACTAAGATTTATTTAGAACACGTTTTTTTCTCCTTAAAAAAATCATTCTCCCACACATTTGGATAACACAAAGACAATTTTTAAATACTGATACATTTGAAAACTTCCCACAAAGGAAAGAAGCCCAGTCTTTGTGGTAACATGTTCCTTCTCAGAGAAATATGTCACAGCTATATCACTGGATAAATTGATTCCATGGCTTTTCAATTTAAAAAAGAAAAGGTGTCTCATAAACCCTGTATTATACTAAATCTGGATCATGAATTCAGACAAATGGAAGCCATCTTGAAAAGTAAAAGAAATCAATCACTTTTCTGCAGAAAAGAAAAGAATTCTAGAACACAGTGACTCGAAACAATAGCTATGGGCAGAAAAAGTGACAAGACACATCGCAGCTCATTAAAAATCCAGAGGATATTGGAAAAGGCACATTTAACTTTCCCACCTCCACCCAACTGGCTGAAGGACGTTTAACAAATACAACACAGAAATGGTGTTCTATGAAATCAAAAAAACTCTTCTGCAGTCTGTTTCTTAACCAAAGCAGGAGGTGGAATGAAGCCCATGCCCAACCCTTGGCCTTGACCAGAATTAAAAGAAATAGAAGGGAGGGGAGCAAACTTCTGGTTAACGAGGCATGGCTGGCATACAGCAGCAGTGCTGGGTGACCGACGGTCCACCAGGTGGTCAAGTCCACTGCCTTTCTGTTCACCTTGCCCCATCCTGCAGGGTTCGAGCTGCCGACACAGCTCCATGAAACTGTAGACACTAAGAGTCACCAAGGACTGTAAAAGCTCCTCTGGCTGGGTCCTTTATCTTCTGGCAGGTGCAGGTTGAGCCATCCCAATTCAAAAATACAGAAGCCAAAATGCTCCAACATGTGAATTTGAACACGGACATGAAGTCACAAGTGGGAAGGTCCACAGCTGATCTCAGGTGCACTGACAATACCGTAGAAATGACCCGAAGGCTGTGTGGGTAAGTGTTCACGAAACAAATGAATTTCACATTGAGACTTGTCTTCCACCCCCAAGATATCTTCTTATAGTTAGGCCAGGCATTTAAGATAAGGGGTGCTCAGACTGTCCTGCTACTCCTCATTAGACAACATGCAGGCGGAGCCTTCTCTGCCCTCCCCAGCCTGCAGGTGTCCCCAGACCAATGGCACTTGCTCACAGTCCATCCTCCTTGGATGCGGGTCCCAGGCTGATAAGATCCTTCCAGCACAGAGAAGCTTGGTGTCCCCCACCCATCACGGGGCCACTATATCCAGGACACTGAGAGGAGTCATAAGCCACCTTCCATCCAGCGAGGATGGCGAGGAAACGGGTTTCATGGCATGACACTGACAGACACGTACACCAAGAGGCACCACCAACACAAGCCAGGCAGCGCCCGCAAGTGGGGAGAACCTGCGAGGCAGTGGTCAGTGTGCAGAGCTTCACCTAGGGAAGGACCCTGGGGGATTTGCTGGGAAAACAAGGAAGGGCAATGGTGGGGGATGCGGGGGACCCTTGTGCAAGGGCAGAAGTGAAAAAAACTGGACTTCCTGTTCCCAAAGCCAGCCACAGGCCACACTCACATTGTGGTCATCCATGTCCCCAGCTCACTTAGAATAAGCCCTTGCCCCACCTATGAGGCCCCAGTGACCAGCCTGCACCCCCTCCCCATCCCAGGCATCCACGTGACCTGCTTCGGGGCCTTTGCCCTGCGGGTCCCCACTTCAGACGCCCTGCCCCTGGAGCTCACAGGACAGATGCCTTGTGATTCAGAGCCAGGCTCCAAGGAGGCCTCTTCCCAGACACCCTGCGTGACCCAATCAGCAGCACCCACCGGGCACCTTCCCAGCACCCACCTGGCACCTTCCCAGCACCCACCTCCACCCTGCAGAGCAGTATTCAATATTTTTCTTGGTAATTCCACTTTTTACTGAAATCGTTGCTGTTGCTTAGTGCAGTCTCCATCATACACAGATTTTGTACTGCAGATGCACCTGCCTAGGACTAATCTCTAACCCCAATCTACATGCACAGTGCTCTTGCAAAACTTCACACACACTCAGAGCGATGACATTTTTGAGTTCCCCCCTACACATTCCCAGCAGAGATGGAACAGGAGACAGCCTGGCCTTATTTCAGCTCTGACACTGTCCTTCCTGTGGTCCACCTAGTGAATTTTTTTTTAGTGCTATTTTACATTTTGGTGATTTTTGTTGGTGATTTCACTCTTTAAATGGCTCACATGTAGTGCTGAAGCTGTCTAATGTCCCTGAGTGCAGGAACATGGGTATTCCTTACAGAGAAATACCTTTGTTAGATAAATTTTTAGTCCTTACTTACAGTGCCACTGGCCACAAATTCAATGTTAATGAATTGATGATGTATATTAAATAAAACATATGTATCTTAAATGTATATTAAAATATTAAATGTAAACCTTATTTTTAAAAAAATATACATAAAACTAGGTTTTATATTGATCAGTAGACAAAATTCTTGTGGCCAAGATTAGTGTGGTGGTGATGCACACCTGTAAGCCCCAAGATCTGGGAGACTGAGGCAGGAGGATCAAAAGTTTGAGGCCGGCCTCCTAAGCAACTTTATGAGACCTTGTCTCAAAATTTAAAAGAAAAATAATAAAAAGGACTGGGATGTGTCTCAGTGGTTAAGTGCCTCTGGGTTCACTCCCAGTACCAAAAACAAACTTGCAGCTAGAGTTTCAGAGAAATCCAAGCCTAGATTCCCTGAGGAGCAGTTTGACTAACTCCGTGTTCACAGGGACTTTATACAACTATTAGAATAATGAGACTCCACTGCATTTTATTTTCATTATCTGCATGTTTACAGATTTGCAAAGAAAGACCTTTTCCTGGATTTATCTATTTTGCTCCTGTGAAAGCTGGTGGTAGCAGTAAGTAACAGAAATGGTTAAAAGTTCCATTTTATTTCAAATAAATGCTTGCATACGGATGAAACGAGTTTACACAGCAATTTCATAATTGGTCATTCCCAGGGGGCAGACATTGCATCTGTCTTGTTCAGGGCTGGGGATCACCCATATCTAGAACAAGGCCTGGCACACCGATTCCTATTAAAAGTCTAATGAATGAGTGAAATATTCCATGACAGATGAAATCCTCTTACTCTCACTTCCCCTGCAAAACTATGTGCCAAGTCTCAGGTACTAAATTCTTGCTCTCCTTCAACTGGGTTGAATAAACATCTGAGGCAATTAGCTCTGTTAGGGTGGAGAGGTGAGGACTGACTTGCAAAAGCAGAGACGTGGGCTTCAGTTCTCACTCTGAATTGCTCTGTGTGTGTGTGGAGCGCACGCCCGACCTCTCTTAATCTGACTTTTCTTGTGTAGGGACTGGGGATAACCCTCCCCCCAGCATAGGGCTGTGATAATGCTACACAGTTCACTGAACCCTGCGTGGCCCTCAGTTCCTACCTGCCCTTTCCCCAAGGAATTAGAAAAAACAGTGCAAACCCACAGCCACCTCTTTTATTCGCAAATGATTTTATATTGTAGCAAAATACAGATGGTGTAAAATTTACCATTCAAACCATTTCTAAGCATTTGGTCTTTCTTAAGTGAAGTCTCTGGCAGGGGTTGCATAAAGACAAACCTGAGACTTTACCTTCAACACACAATGAGATTGGCTATGACCCTGTAAACTTGGATTTATGGTTCTTGACTCTTTTCCACCATCTCAGTCTCCCCAACCCCCAAGGAAACAGGCATTGTTCTCAAACAGCCTGACCTTCTCATGCAGATGATACTGATACTCTGTGAGTGGCTCTCCATTTTATGTGACCTACCAGGCTGGCCGAGCTGGTGAGATCGCACGGAGTTCTTCAGGTTCTCCTACTTATCCATCATGCTGAGGCAGCTATGGATGGAGTCTAACACCCATTTTGGGGGGTCTCACATATTAAAATTCTTTCATTAAAGGCACAAGAACTATTCTACACTACACTAACTACATCTGGAATAACACAGGGCTCAAGAGGCACAGACCAGGAAGTGCACACTTATGGTATCGCACACCCCAAACAAAGCTCAGCCAGCAGTACATTAACTGCCACAGAAACAGCTCAAGGAAAGCAAACAGCATTCTAATGACCTCACACAACCTCATCCTATAAATACCAGGAAAACTCTTTCTACACTGAGCTCTGAAAGCAAGACTTAGGTCAACTGATAAAGCTTTTCTTGTGTAATTTCAATTACATTTTCAAAAAACCAAAGTGAAGTTTGCTGAACCTGTAGAGAAATTAATCCAGGGGAGTTGAGCAGAGCCTCTCCTTGTTTGCTGAAACCGAGTGAGCAGGGCCTGGGCCTCACGCATGGGGCACCCTGGGTGACAACAGGGGGATTGCAGGCCTGAGCTGCATCCACAGAAGTTCTGATGGACTGATGGATGAAAAGACTGCCGTCACTCCTCTCACCTCATCTTCAAAGGAAGGTATCACATGAAAAGGTTTGGGTCTTTGAAACATGCTAGGCTGGTTATGTGGCTTTTCAAGAACCACCTTATTAGCAAACAGGGTCGCAAGCTGAAAGTGGCTCTGTATTTCAAACCCACCCTCCCAGACTCACCACCATAGAAGTCATGCCCACACTCATATTGTCAGGAACCCTGTATTCCAGTTATCCACGGCACATCTGGAGATTCCAGCCCAGGAAGGAATCCTCCACTGTCTACGTGATAAAAACACGACTAACTGGATTAATGCACTGGATTTTTGCTTCTGTGTACATAGTATTAAATGCATCAGGAGGAGGAGGAGACAGGGGATGGGAGAGAAGGAGGAGAAAATAAACAACGAGATGGCAGACTTTAAACCCAACCATACGAAAAGCTGCAGGAAATGCGAATGACCTAAGCATTCCAGTTAAAATTGCAAACAAGACCAACATACAGGGAATGTCAGACTTCATCATGAAACTATGAATGCTCCTATTTGAACTCACCTATTTTAAATTAATGTTTGTCATGAAGCCGGGCACCATGGCCTGCACTGTAGTCCCAGCCACTCAAGAGGGTGAGAGAGGAGGATCCCTTGAGCCTGAGAGCTTAACACCAACCTGGGCAATATATTATACGCCCATCTCAAAAAAAATAATAATAATGCTTGTTCTTTTTTTTTTAAGAAAGAGAGAGAGAGAATTTTAACATTTTTTTTTTTTTTAGTTTTCGGTGGATACAACATCTTTGTTTGTACTGTAAGGGTCCGGCGAATGTCAGAGGAAGAGATCACCAAGAGACTGACTCATGCAAATGGCAGAAGGGGATTTATTGAGGATCCAATTCAGCGCCCTGAGGCTCCAGGCTCACTCAAGAAGGGAGAGCAGGCCAGAGCCCAGAGCAGAGGTCAAGCAGTGCTTAAGTACACCTTTTGGGGAGGGCGGGGGCTTTGCATGCATCAGAACAAATCATCATGGGGCGTGGGAAAATTGAACAACAATTCTTAGACTTGATTAGTACATTCATTGGCGGGAACAGATTGGGCGGGGGTGATTGGTCACTCCTAAGCGGGGTACACATTCAAACTGATTGATTTTGGGGCCTGAATGCCTATGTGACAAGCTACACAGGGTCCAAGGTTATTAGACAACCAGGGAGTCAGTGAGAATATTTACTGGGCAGTTCGGGTATTGTCCTAACAGCTACAGGAATTTCAGGTTTTTGGGGATAGCAGAGCAACTTAACAATACCTGGTCTTTTACTTTTTAACTCAGGCCTTGTAGCTTAGAAACTTTACAATACCGGGTCTTTTACACTTTAACTCAGGCTTTGTGGCTTAGAATATGAACTGTTAGATGGGATTTTATTTGTATATATAATAAAAATGTAGCAAAATACTCACATGCTACCCAGTTTCTATAAGTATAATATCATTTAAAAACACCTAAAATATCAAACATTTATTTCTAAGAATTCTGGAGACTGGATTCCCTAGGTCAAAGTGCCAGGAAATTCCATGCTTGGTAAAAATTCTATTTCTCATAGATGTTGCCTTTTCAGTGTGTCCTCCTGTGGTATGAAAGTTCCTTTGAAACTTTTGTTATTTTTTTCATGCCTGCTTAAAAATATTTTAAATGTGAAATGTGAAAATATAAAATATATATGTTAAAGATTTGTTATGTAAAGTTTCAATATAAGTATGCATTGTGTAATATGAAAATTGGGGTGAATGTTTTCCTCCCCCCCCAAATATTAATCAATTCTTTAGGGTACAACCATTAAAATTCATTTCTTTTGGCTTTATATATGCAATACTATTTTACCTCAATATGCACTACTTTCTATTGTCTACTCTGCAGTAGAACCTCAGAACTTCTTAATTCTATCATCCTTTCTTCCTCCTCCTGGTAATCACAATTTCACCTTCAACTTTTATGGAATCAAATATTTTAGATTCCATGTATTAGTAATAGCAAGGGGCTATTTCAGAACAGTGAATGATCCCTAGGAGGATTGTAAGTTGGACTGTGGAGAGATTTCCTACCTCATTCCAAAGAGCAGAGCCAGGGTCCATGAGGGTAGAAAAGGAGTTAGAGACTGTACCTGAGATGGGCCATCTTGGCAGAGAGTGAGCTCTCCATTACCAGAGGTGTGCAAGTAGAAACTAGGAAACTGTTGTATTACACTGCTCAAGATCACTTCCTCTAGTATTCTGGGTTTCAGAGTAAAGAAATGCAACCCTAAAAAAAGCCAGGCATGTCACATTAATCTGACATTAGGAAAATTCTTATAAATAAAACAGTTCCAATAAAAGCTGTATGAGATCTTCACAGTTTATCTCATCTTGACAGTAATAAAACCAAGCCTGTAACTCCAGGGTCATCTCAAAACCAATGAGAGGAAACATTTTAAGTATAAAAAGAAAAGTGATTTAGAGTCAAATAACACTTTTTAAAGTGTATTAGCAATTAGCAGGAATACATTACTGGCTTGAGGAGAGATCCAGAGATATGAAGAGAGTGGAACTAAATCAGTCTCCCTTTACCTCTATTTTAATGTGGAAGACTGCACACTCCTTCTCAATCTCTCAACAGCTGCTGGCTTAGTGTTCCCCCTTCACTAAAGAGAAGGTTTGGTTGGGAAAGGGTGGCATACAGGATGCAGCAGGAAGGTACCATGGGCTGGTGGTGCATGGATTACCAGATCTGGGTTCCCAACCTGGCTGATCCCTGATACCTCTGCTGGGACTTAGATTTCTCCTGTGGGTGCAGGCAGGTGATCTGGCCAATGGGGATTAGGAATCCAAGTCCTCTCATTTAGCCAAGTATATGGAAATGATTCTAGGATGGACTTGAGCAACCCCAGGGTCTTCTAGCCCTTGGCTTGATGTGTGGGCTGTAATCCCCCTCACACCACTCTAACCCCCAACCAGGGCTGAGCTCAGCACCAAGATGAGCCTTGAAGGAGTTTTCTTTGGCAGGGCAGCTCAGCTCAGGAATGTCAGGTGAACTTTCTAAAGGGGATGGTTTGTCAGTGGGATCTTAGGCTGAAAGCTAAGCCCTGGGAAGATTCTGCCATCATCTAATTACCATGTCCCCAGTTAGACTCAAGGAGCTACAGTCTGCTTGTTCAGATGGGACACATTTTTTGTTCACCCTCCTCTTTCCAGAAAGGGCAGGGGCCCATTGGTGGCTTTTGGTGGGTTTCTAGGGTGAGCACAGGCAGCTGGGTGGCTATGCACAGCCAGATCGTGCAGGATCTTTGAAAAGAGGTGTGGAGTTCAATCTGGGCCCCAGGCTGAGGTTGGGAATTGCCCACCTAACTTTGATGAGGTGTGAGGTTTTCACCTTCTTGCTTAAGCCCATTTTATAAGTGTGACTGGTAGCTTCAGTCTCACTGAAGAAAAGATCTGGAGCAAAAGTGAAAAAGCCTCTGGTGGCAGGTGAACAACTTAAAGAAAAGAAGCTCACAAGGAAGGAGGCAATAGGGAGAGGTGGGGACTGGGGCAACCCAGGAGTTTATGCCCCATGAAAGGGGAGGATGCTTATCAGCTCCATCTGACCACAGCTCTCAAGAGAAAGTGATTCAGGTACACTTCAAACTGCAAAGATTCCGAGAGAGACCAAGAGTCTGTACTTTTATGTGAAATCTCTCAATCTTATAATGTTGGGAACAACTTTAATTTAAAAAAATAATAATGAAGTGTCACATCAGCTAAACAAAACACATCTGGGAGCTGGATGAGGCTGGCAAATTATATGATCTCTGGTCTTGAACTTCTTGAACCACAACTGCAAGTTGAGTGGACTGAGGTGCACAGTGACATCATCTGCACCAACAGTAGCATTTCAAGTGGGCTCAACAAGAACAACAAAAACCTTTGCTCATCTGACCTGCAATGTCCACTTCACTCAAGAGGTTGTCAGGGCTCAATGGCTCTGTGTACTTGACCAGGGGGACTTCTAAAGGGGCCTTTGTTCCTCAGCACAGCCACTGTGGCTATGCAGACATAAAACTCTGCAGCCACCCCTGGGGAGGATAATGAAAGTGCTCGAATGTCAGGGCTGGGCAGGGCCTTCCTGAGGCATTGGAAGTTGTGTCCCTCCATGGAAAGCAGCCATCTATGTGTGGACACATGCATTCATATCACAGCCTGAGCATCTCCACAACCACCTTGCTGTGTCTGACAAAGGAAAGATGTCTAGAAATGGCCAAAGGAAGGCCAAGTGTGTGACAGTCTCCATTCTGACAACTCTGAGGAATGACCTCTCACCACCATCATGTTCTGCACAATCTCTAGCCTCTTTTGCTGGATGCCTTTCCCTGAAGTTCTCCAGTGCCTCCACATCCTCTGACCTAAAGGGCATCCCTGAGAAGGTGCAGCTGGCTATGAGCCAGAGACAATGGTCAAAAGGTCCCAGGGCTAATGGGACAGAGACAGAAGCTAATGGGGTTGCTGGATCATCTGCTAAGTCCCTTAGGGTCCTGTTATCAGTCCCTGGAGGATACAGATTTTATGTGTCACTGCCCCTGGTACAACCATGCTCAAAAAAAAGCTAATGGGATGGCAACAGATAATGATGTGATGAACACACTTATTCAGTGCTTAATGTCATCTTTATACAGGAACCACATTCAAAGAGAGGAATTGTATAAAGTTTAAAAGCTGAGCATTAAAGAAGGGAAAGCCTAAGAACGTTTTTGTGGAGTAATACCTACCGAAAGGAGGTGGAAATGAAAAGCTAACTTTATTTGAACAGAAACTGAAAAAAAAATGCAATTGCTAATGGCCTCCTGAAAAATACCAGTAGATTTATCAGCTTCAAAATACCATCAGCAATAACTGAAGGGGAGAAGATTAGTGAAGCAAAGATAATGCAATGGAACATTACTCATCAATAAAAGAGAATAAAATCATGGCATTTGCAGGTAAATGGATGGAGTTAGAGAAGATAATGCTATGTGAAGTTAGCCAATCCAAAAAAAAAATGCTGAATGTGTTCTTTGATATAAGGAATCTGGTTCATAGTGGGATAGGGATCAGGAGCATGGGAGGAATAGTCAAACTCTAAATAGGGCAGAGGGGTTGGAGGAGAAGGGAGGGGGCATGGGGTATTTAATGGTGGTGAAATGAGATGATCATTATTATCCAAAGTAAATGAAGACCTGTGTTGGTTTGAATATACTGTGTATATAACCAGAGATATGAAAAATTGTGCTTTATATGCATGACAGGAATTGTAATGCAATCCGCTGTCATATATAAATAAATTTAAAGAAAATAACTGGCAACAAATTACTTGCCAAGGACCTTAATGCTCCTGCAGCTTCTGGGCTGTTTCATGTTGCATACAATGGACAGCAGATTACATGTGTCCTGATTTTGCTTTTCTGACACATGACCTATGAGAGAAGGTTTTTCTTACACCATAGCACCTTCACCCAAGCATTAGAATTTACACAAGTGCAAATTGGTAAAGGCAGCACTGAATAATGTCTCTTAAAATAAATGGAGCTCCTCATCAACAAATATAAAAACAAGATAAAACTCTGCTAGCATACAAAAATGTAGACCCCCATATTGACCAGGTATGAGTTCAAAAAACATAAAAGTTTAATGAAACACTAAGCACATTATGCTAATGATTGTCACCTGCAAAACATATCCTAATACCTTTCTAAAATTCAACATCCTTTTTCCTGTTTCAATTACATATATTCACCACAAAATTCCATATTCGTAATGATTTTGATTCAGTTCATTCAAATGTGAATTTTTTTTTCAAAAAGATATTCATGTTTGATGCATTAACCTAAAAAGCCCAATAACAAAGTTCCACAGAACAATTGACAAGAAGAGAAAAATGCCTCTTCCACCAACTTTACACAGAATGGCTGAAAAACACCCATCAAAGTCAACATTTATATCAAATGATTAATTAAAGTTGTGAGTAAATGTACAATGATACATGGAATCCAGCTTTTTAAATGCCCACTTTGCCTCCTGAGTGACATCAGAAGAACCTAGGATATTGATTCACCACCTATTCATTCACTTCCATGAAGAAAAGTAATATCTTCCTATTGCTAGGCACAACAGAGGGAGAAAATGCAGTGCCAAGGAGCTGCTTGCTCTTGTCATCACCTCTGCATTTCTAAGCTGACATTGTGGTTGATTTCCACCCTGCCCACTTGTACTAGGCCACTTGATTTGCAAAGTGCCAGAGAACTTGGTCCAAAAGTTTCCTACCACGCCAAGACTTGTGCAGGTGTTCCTTTGAATTTCATTTCATGAACTCCTTGTAAACATCCTTTCTTTTTAAAAATAGTCTGATCAAGCCCCACATCAGCTGTTTTATGTGAATGTGTGTGGGCACTCTCTCATCCAGCAAGGAGGTCCATGGAACAGGATAGAGGAGAGTGTGGCTGCAGAGTTCCTAATCAAGACCTCCAGAGACCAAGCAGGAAGCAGATCTGATTTTATTGCATAGTTACCATGTATGTATAGTCAGGCAGTGGCTAAGCAGATTACAGGCAGCCACCAATACAATTTTTTGCCAACTCTCCTTGAAGCAACCAATCAAGTAGTGGGCCACGGAACAAGTGCAGGGACTGCAACATGTGGCCTTATGCCCAGAGCTGTGCCTATGGGGTAAGTGGTTTGCCACTGACACTCCTAGCACAGGGGAGTGGTTTGCCACTCAGATGACATTAATGCATGCCATGTGTGCAGTAGTCAGTGCACTTGTCCCAAGATGAGTGGAGTTACCTATCAGTTACTGATGATTGTCCCTCCCTTGGATGCCTACAATTAATGAGGAAAGGTCACTGGTGAAGCATTGAGAACTCCTACACCAGCTTCCTTCTGAAAACTCTTACCAAAACAATGCTTCCATTTTAAGCCTGCTGTGTTTCCAACCACATTCTATTGACTTGATTCAGCAAGAGAGACAATGTTTAAAAGCATTGAGGATCTAGATTATCTGAAGAGGGTGAGTATATCAGGTGACTGGGTCTTCTTCTTCCAGTCTGACCTCCATGGAGAGCTTTGCAGGAAAATAATCCCAAGTCATATCCAATCACTTTCACATTTGAAGACAATACTGCCAGAAGCTTTAGTTTCCTACTGAGACTTGCAGTCCTGGAGTGTGTCATGAAAGTTTTGTCTCAGTCCATTTCAGTGAGAAAAGTATTGTGGCTGGGCTCTGGCCATATACAATCTTAGTGATCCATGTCGGCCTGGGGCAGGATTAGAGGCAGGGAACTTCAGATAAAGAGAACTCTCGTATCATTATCATTTAGAAAGGATTTGGGGTTAATTTTAACTCTAACCCCAGCTTTATAACAACAAACAATAACAATTCAGTTTTGACAAATTCTCCCTCCTCCAGGACATTCCCTTTAAAAATATTAGCCAGAAGATATCTAGCCAAAAATGAAAGGCTGAGAGAGGGTGCTGCCACTCTCCTATCATTTAAGGGACTGGGAAGCCTGAGGCAGGCAGGAGGATCTTGAGTTCAAAGCCAGCTTCAGCAAGTTATGGAGGCCCTAAGCACCTCAGAAAAAAATGGACTTACAAAATTTTCAGCCCTCCTGATGGTTCTGGTTAGTGTAATTCCCCTCAGGAGTGATGGCACTGAGATTAGCTTCCATAAAAACATTTCCATTGAACTTCCCATCATTCACTTCTAGTCAAAATCCTGCTACCTTGGTTTTGACTCTTTCTAAGGAAATGGCTAACTTTGTTAACCATGCTCCTGTGAAATGTTGGAAAAGCACAATAAGAATCAGGACAATCAAAGTCGAACAGGCTGGCATCCAGCAACTTGAGATTCAATAGCACAGAGATTGAGGCTGTTTGGTAATTGCACTTTCTTTCTCTCTCCAGTGGGCGTTTTGGGGCCTTGGATGCCATGGGTCCTAATTAGTGTCCCCTGTGACATCCTGGCTTCTCTCCAAATACTTCCTGATGTCAAAGACAGGCGGACTGACAGTGCTATGATGTCACCGTTCCCCAGACAACTGGAGAGGCTCCCGGTGCTGGCCATTTCTGACAAAGATTGAAGACAAGCCGCAGCTCAATTGTGATGATATGATACAAGACCAAGGGACTGAGCCCCAGGGGCATACTCTTTTCAAGAAATGCCATCCCAACCTTTTCCCCCAGTTGAAGCAGAACTAGAGTCTGTGGGGGTGCGGCTCATCTGTCCTGTGGTCAATCCTGCTTTTTCCAGGTCCGAGCCGCATGCTGAAGTCCACCTGCCTGCACCACCCTCCACTGCCTCTATGAGACACAATACAAGTTTGGCCACACCAGGCAAGCTAGCCACCTAGACGACAGCATCCTGCAGCAGGCAATTGCTCCCCGCCCCCCACCACCCACCTCCATCACTCCCCCCACCCCACCGAGCCGCCCAAGTCCAGTGGGCCTAGAGGGTCAGAGGGATTCATGAGGATGCGAGGATCACCCAGCAAAGCACCAAACCCTAGTCCAGACTGGCCCCTCCAGGCCCTGGCTCCCCAGAGATGATATATTGCCCAGCCAGGGAAATGGCCTAGGGCCCCTAGCAGCTTTATGGAGTGGCAGGAGTGGTGGCTGTTCACATCTGAAGGCAGTGGAGCATCAGTGCAGCTCTGTGATCTCATCACATAAACTCTGGAGAGGTTCCTCGCCATTCATAGTAAACCAATACAGGTAACAGCTTGAATCTTGATTGTTCTCATCAGAACATATGGGGTTTTCATTTAATATTTACCTATGAATAGTTTATATCTTCAGTTTTTTTAAATATTTCTTAGTTATACATGGATGCAGAACTTTTGTTTACTTTTATGTGGTGCTAAGGATCGAACTCAGTGCCTCATGGGTGGAAGGTGGTTTTCTGAAAATAATTAGCATTCCCTTAACAAGGAACAAGAAGAATAACTATTGGATGCAGAACTCTATAGGGTCTGATATCACTATCATATTTTACTAAATATACTTCTTTTTTATATTCTTTATATTTCTAAGGAGAGAATGAATGAATGTATAATTTAAACATATCTTAATAAAAAAATATATAGGAACCTGAATTTTCTCCTAATTTCATAATTCTGAGGATGACTCACAACCCATCTTGAAACAAATATATAGACATTACACTAAATTTATTAATCAGATTCAATGACATTTGTCTGATGTACATGAACCTCTATATATCATCAATGTAAGCATTTCAGCATACATACAATGCAAAACCTACCTTAGTAGCATGCCCATTTCAGTACTCTTATCCTCTTTAATACAACACTTACATTTTGTTTTGCTGATTATTTTTTGGATAATAGTTTTGCTGTGTTTGTGTGTGTGCATGTTCATGTGTACATATATTATATGTATATATGTAACTGTATATGTACAAACAGTGAAATGGATTGTGGAGATCCCTCTCACCTTCTGTATGGGTTATATCACATATTGCTTGATTTTCACAATACTGATTAGCACTGCCCTTCTATGAGATGGTAAGATAACACTTGCACTGTTTTTATTATGCGGTGAGTCCATGTGCTATAGCTATTTTTATAATTATATTGTTACTTCTACTATACAAAGATAATAAAGTTACAAATAAATTTACATAATGTATAATTTCCTCAGGATTTTCCATGATACAATAACTTCCTACAGTAATAATAGGTTATATATGAGAAGTGACTCAATTAAAATTTCAAGAATGCTAAATTAAACAAAATTGTTTGGTTTGTAAAAGTTTAATCATCACTTTTCCTGGAAGTCTTAGCCCAACAAGTATATGGTAATATGCATTATATTCATAATAATATTGTGATTTGTATTACACAAAATATACAAAGTGAATTTTATTTGATCTTCACAAAAAATTGTGTGTAGGTAACTCAAGAATTGATGTTACCTAGTCTTTAGTTGACAAAACTCATGTTTAATATGTGAGATATAACTTTCATTGCAAATTCAAAATAAAATGGTTTCAAATTTCTACTAAATCTTGTGCTGTCTTCATTACCGTATTAGAAACACAAGCTTGTATTTTTATTTTCTTTGTATTTCTTTCTGCACCTGGAACAGTAATGTGTGCCTTGTTACATACTTTAAAAAATACTGTTTCTTAAAACTTCATCTGATTTAGTAGTAAATTCTCATTAAAGCAATAATCTTGTAAGCAAGATGTATCGCTGTGTACCTAATATATTGGGTCACAGTGATATGATAAATTATTTTTATTTAATTAGTTCAATCTTCTGTGGCTTTTTCAAAAGCCTGTTAAAACTGCAAATAAATCTGACTTCTTTTCTCTGAAATATGTGAACCTAGACTATAGTGAAAATCAGGTATAAATGATGAATTAGAAAATCTGTTCTGACACAGCTCTAGGTATGAAATGGAATGATTAATCCAGACCATAACAAATATAAATGGAGTTTTACCTGTTATATTAGGCCAACCACAGACCATTTGTCTGAAGACAAGTAATGATTGAGTCAATGTACACTAAAAAGGGCTCTATTGATGTGGACTGGTAATTAACCAGAATCCCCCAAAATCTGGTCATGAATAACAACAACAATGTTGTATATATACTTATTACACATATGTATAATATATGATACATACTATATATATATATATATATATATATATATATATATATATAAAATATATAACATACACACATATACATACATATTCACATATAGAACTGATTTCAACCCCCTTAGAAATGTATGATATTTAATCTCATGTCTTTAAACTGTATTATTTTTAAAGGAATTTTCCCATCTAAGAATCTAAGACACTGAGTCATCTCACTGCTTTAATGACTCCATAAAATTTCTTTCTTTTCCCTTATCACGGTGAATATTATTATAATAAATATTCTGTTTACTAATCCAGAATTAAATTAAAAATTTTACCTAAAAATCAATTAAAATATATAGTAACTGTCTAATCATTAAATATAAACACTAGTGCCTTTTAAAAATCAATTGAATATTTTTTTATACAAAGAAATGAATTTGCTTTGTGAATTATCTAGAATATAATCTCAGTTCTTCCTTTTAGAATGAATAGCCTCTGATCATACCTGATTTAGCAGATTATCAATGTTTGCTAAAATCTTATGTGGTAGAATTAACTTGGAAAATATAATTTACAGCAAAACTTTCTTTATTCACAAATAGCAATATATCTTCTAGCAGATATAGAAAAATATATTTTAATGATACAAAAGAAAATATGGTAGCTATTCTCTATCAGGTTATTTGTTAAATGCTGGAGGTACCTGAGCTCAAAGGAGAAGTTGATCCAAAACTATTTGAAAAGTTTTAGAAAAGAGAAACAAATAAAAACATATTTCTTTGCTTATTTGCTATGTTTGAGTTTTGTAAGTATCAGAAGAAAAGGTGCATTTTTATACAGGTTTAGAGTATATGATGTTAATAGGATGAATGGAACACTTCTGAAAAAAGAATCTGTATTGTTGCCATCTACATAGACCAGTGGAAGAAGGAAGGTTATCAATTTGAGGAAAAAAACCTAGTGGCCCCTTTCCTTTTTCCTTTAAGTGATATAGAAAGATCTATATCTGTTCATCTGACTAAACCAGGACAGATATCGGAAGGTGATTTCTGACACTCTTCTTTCAGCATGGCTTCTTCCTCAGGCAAGAAACACTAACATCACAGAGTGGCTAAATGTTTTTCTCTCCCCATGTTTGTAGACTGTTACCAAGGTTAGGTTCTCTCTAAGTAGCAGCAATAGTTCTTCCTATGATGAGTACATTTAATATTTATTTTTTAGTTATCGGTGGACACAACATCCCCGTTATCATTGCGGTGCTGAGGATCGAACTTGGGCCGCACGCATGCCAGGTGAGCGCGCTACCACTTGAGCCACATCACCAGCCCAAAGTGCACTTACTCTTAACATGAGAAATTGTAGATAATATGAATCATCCTGTTTCTCCAAAACAAAAACAAAACCTTCAATTTTACATATACACTTTTGGGTGCTATTGGTGAGTGTCCATCACACCTGTAATGTAAGCAAAAGAGATTAAAACAACAACTAAAAAACAAAAACACAAATCAAACTCTGGCTTGGTGGTGAAGTTCTTATCTGGCATGGAGGAAGCCATGGATTTGATCCTGAGCACCACAAAAATATTTAAAACATATTAAACTGAAGATCAAAAAGTCGTGTAAATATTAAAATGTCTTTTACTTCCCCCCATTCAATTAACAAAAGTCAATGGACCTTTATTTTATTTATTTACATGTGATGCATCACATATGCTAGGAAAGCACTCTAACAATGAGTCATATCCCTGTCCACTCCTTTATTGTTTTTTGATTTTTGCCATTTAATTTGAAAATTTACTTTAAGGTAAGATCTTTTTTTTACAGATCAATATATTTTCTCTTAAGTCATGTGTTTAGGAAGCAGCCCTTGTACTTGAAATAGCTATGTGCAGATGTCCATGAGTTCAGTGATACTCGGTGCTACATTAGCCATAATTTTGCTTTCTCCCTGCCATCCTCACCTGAATAAGCTAGTGATTTAGCTTTTCAAAATATACAATAAGTTTCTTTTTTATTCATTTATTTGATGTCATCTTTAATTTCAACAGCCACTCTGGTTGGTTCTACCTCAAATACCTTCTCAATTCTTCAACTTCATATCGGTCCATTGCAAATCCCCTACTCCAGGATAGTATCACTGTCTGACTGTCACATTGTAGCTTTCTCTGCTTCCTCTTACCCTCCTATCAAACCAAGTCTCTTACACAGGGAAATGGAAACTATCATTTAATAAGACCATACCATTTTCTTCCCACTAACAGCAATATGCAAATTCAGAATCCTTGCAGGATGCAGCCACTTCCACTTCTTCTACTTTACCATCTACCATCCTCCAAACTTTTCCTTGGAATAGCCTTTCCCTAGATGTGGTGATGTTTTGCTCATTTATTTCACTTACATTTCAATGAAAATTAGATTTGTTCAGAGAATAATACTTTACCACTTAATCTCACAAACAGGGCCAAGTTCATATACACAAGAGCCCACACACTTTTGTTTTTATTCTATAGTATTTATGACAACATTATGTCATACATATTTACTTGCTTGTTGCTTCATTAAATTTAAATACTGTAAAGTAGGGTATCTGGCTTTCTAGGTTATGACTGAATCCTCCACACTTAGCACTTTGCATACTACATTTACTAATGGAAGTGTTCATATAAATTAAAGTCATAATATGGCAGAATCGATAAATTCCCCTGTATATACCCACTCATGAATATATTTTTTTCATAAAAAAGAGTTTACTTTTTGTTAATTATATTTATGTTTTGAATGGAAATGAACATATATTGAGAACACAAAATAAAACTTCTTCAAATTTTAGGGTGAGACACACCCTGTAGTGACTGGTGTATGAAAATTTTACTTCAGATATGAGGAAACTATGAATTCCAGACTTAAAGTGCATAGCACAAGGAGATATTATATCAACCTAGAAAATTCTAGAAGTTCACTCAAATTTCAATGATTCAAAGAAAACACATATTAAATCACAACCTGTGCTCTACAGTTACTTTTCTGTTGGATCTTACATAGCATGCAAAACAAGACTGATTTCTGCATTAAGAAATTAATGACACACAGCTATATCATGGCCATTGGGGTGCAATCTTACGGCAAACTTGTTCTGACACACTATAAAAAAGTGAGAAGAACTGCTGTCACCACACCACCAAGCACTCATGCTACCTCCTATAGAAGTATTGCCATACATGTTTTACTCTCTAAAATCACTAGTTAGAAACTTTTCTCTTAGCTTTAGGAACACAGTGAGTTTTAAAAAATGACAGATGATTTTGATAGATTAAAACAAGCTCACTTAATATACATAAGCCAAGAATTCTTAATTTTAAAACCATTTTTGTTATAAATAATGCATAGATGTACAAAGTGAAAAATTTATTCAATAGTCCTTGTACTTTTTCTCTGATTGTTTCTATTAATTAAATTGTTGGGAACTGAAATTACTGAACAAATAATTTTCAATTCTTAGGTGAACCATCTATTCAAATATTTTGCTCATTATTTAATTGCAAAGTCTGTCCTCTTTATTATTATAATAAGAGTTTTTAATATAACTTGGGTTTCCTCCACCCTTTGGCTATTTTGACTAGTGGTGTTAAGAATATAAGTGTACAAGTAAATGAATTTCTTTTGATGAAATCTAATTCAATGAAATCATTTCTTTTGTACTCTGTACTTTTCATGGCATATTTATGAAATCTTTGCCCAATTAAACATAAGATTTCCATTTTTATTTTTCTTCTATTTATGACTATGACCTATTTAGAATTAAATTTTGTATAGTGTGACATTAGGGGAGAGGTTTTTTTTTTCACAAAGCTATCCAATTGTTTTAGATCTTTTGTTGAAACCATTATTCTTTCCCTATTTAAGTATTTGTGCATCTTTGTTGAAAAATAACTAACCAGAGATAGGTTAGTATATATCAGGACTCTCTATTCTGTTACATTGATTTCTGTGTCTACTTTTATGCCAATAATTTTTTATACACTTTGGGTTAATCACAGTGGTGCTTTACCAGAGCCACAACCCCAGCCCTTTTTATTTTTTATTTTGAGACAGGGTCTCACTGAATTGCTTAATGCCTCACTAAGTTGTTGAGGCTAGTCTCAAACTTGCAAACCTCTTACCTGATCCTCCTGAGTCTCTGGAATTATAGACATGTGCCACTTGGCCAGCTCCACACTCTTTTCATTACTGTATCAAAGTCTGTTGAGATTTTGACTGGAACTGTATTTAACCTAAAGATTAATTTGGGGAGAACTGATATCCTAACAATATTGACTCATTCAATCCAAGAACATATATCTCTCCTTTTACTTAATGTTTATTTCTGTCAGCAGTGTTTGGAAAAACAATTTGAAAATCCTAGAAATTATTACCAATACTAACTCAGCTGGCATATCAGCTTCCTGTTATCTTTCCCTGCAACCATCTGAGAGTTCATGAGTCTACCAACAACTTCATAATTTATGTCAGGTATATATTACCAAAATGGCATGGCCAAAATTTCCAAGAAAATTGCCAGTAAATTAGGAACATGAGAGGTTACAAAGATGAAGATCTCAGGTACCTTCTAATATGCACTTACCCAAATACATTAAGACCAAGATCAGAAAGGCCTGAGATGTAGTAGAGAGCTAAAAAGCCCAAGGTTTATTGAATTAAACCCACATGATTTTGTAAGGAAATAAACATCATTTATTTGTATAATTAACAAGGGCATCTTTGATAAATAACAGTATACCATAACAAGTGAGAATGCAGAAAATGATGGGATAGGTTGGAAAACACCATTTTTGGCAGTACTGCTCAGAAATCCTTATATAGTCACCAAAAATTTACTGTTGGACAGGACTGAGCCTGGTTCCAGATCAAATCAAACTTATCTTTCTGTAAGTTAGAAAAGGATAAATTAGTACACACAAAAGGAAACACAAAAGACCACAATCTCAACTAAATTCATCTAGGTTGGATCTAGAATTATTTAACAGCTAAAAGAAAATTTAAGTTTCATAATTTATAAATTACTCTTTTAACAGATAGAGAAGTAAAATGTAGTCTTTGCTGTTCATTTTCAGAATTATAAGTGAAGATAATACTCCACACTCTCCAGGGAACTCACTAAGTCATTCCAAGGGAGAGCTGAGAAAGTTTTTTCAAACAGTGAGTTGGTATAAGGCATAATGAAAAGTGCAGATTTTTTTTTCACTGTTGAACTCAGGAAGGGCATACCTATACCTATATTTGAGGCTAAAAGCAAAATAAAACAGAAAACACTTAGTGATACTCTCATACCTGGCAACAAAAAGGTCTGGCTTTGTCCTTCTACCTGTGTTTTCCTTCATATTCATATACTTATTCATGTAAGCAAAGTATATATTTTATATTGGATATAATTAAGTTTAATCTAAGCCACTTCCTCTTTAGGGAAGAAAAAGAACAATTGAAGAACTAGCTGGTAACCAGGGGTATTTCAAATATTTTCCTGTCAGCAAATGGGCATTAAACTAGAGAAGCCAACAACATCCCTTTCCTCTCATAGACCTTAGTGGTCAATCCAGTGACTGTCTCTAAGGCAGCAATTTCAAGAAGAGAAAAAAGAAAAAGAAAGAAAAAGAAAACACTATTTTCTAAGGGAGATGCCAGATAAAGACTAGGAGGAGGCTCAAAGTCAGCTTGGGTATACATTTTTTATAGATAATAAGTGAAGAAAACTTTACTGGAGGTCATGTATTAAATTCCAACAGGTTGGTTGAGAGCATTAAAAATAAAAGACATCTCGAGATTACTCAGCAACAAGAACTTATACCATGCTCCCTTGGAAGATACTTAACTCAGAGATATTTCTAGACCAGAAAGAGATAAACCTAAAGTCCATAAATATACCATATGGAATTTCCAATCTTTGGATCTTAGAGCAAAATAAAAACCCTCAGCGCTATAAAATCCAAGTTCTCAAGAGAACATAATCACAAGAAAAGTAAAGGCAACTGCCTCCTATGGTTAGAGTACTGATATTCATGCTGCAACACTTTCATTTCCAATCCAAAATACTTACAGGAATAACTCAGTCTTTTGCAGCAAAAGACTTTATCTTTTCCTGCAAAATACTGCTGCCAAGTCTGTATAGAAAAAAAAAAAGAGGATGAAGTTGTGACATGGGTAATCTTTTTAACCTATGCCAAGAAATGGTGATAACTTTCATTGCTAAGAATAATATGATATATGATTGCAAAGAAGAAAAACACAAAGGAGGGAGGTGAGTCTGGAAAGAGATGCAGAATCACGCATGAGGGAGCTACCATAGGGGCTGGTGATGCTCAGAATACACTTTTCCAGAACTTGTTAAAGTAACAAGAAAAAAAATGTAGGAGGCAAAGAAGGAGGTTTGGACCAGTTGGAATAACTTGGTCAGAAACTTCTTGAGGCTTGGGCTCACCAATGTTGACTATACTCTCTGCCTTACTCCCCTATAAAGATTTTATACAGAAATGGCTTTCCAACAGCCAACAACATAAATATGAGATCCTGAGGGTGTGAGAGCATTCCCTGTGGTCTATTCTGTGAGCTCACCATCTGAATTTGGGAAGACATAATTCTGTGGTTAGCCATTCTTTTATGGGATATAACTATGCTCATAAGATATCACAAAATGGACTCCCTTCCTTCTATCAACTGACAACAACTTCAGAAGAACCACCCCTCAATTCAGAACCCTGTGACATCATCTTGAGGGAACAATGGGGCTGGGACATTCTGAGGATTCCCATTGGAGGTCAGGGGAGTTGATGATTTCATTATTTCCAGAGCCATTGGCCTGGTAACAAGGCCCAACATCATTGATTCCCAAAAGAAGGACCTTGGCCTTCCTGGCTGTAAGTATCGTTTTAGTCCTTTGAGTGTGGGGAACAAACTCACAAGGAAGACCATTTGCATGGATTTGGTGGTGACTGCCTGCATGGAGTGCTAAATAGTTACCAGATAGACTCCTCTAGGAGACTAAGGACTTTGCAAAGGCTGAAATCATATTCTGCCCCACCACAAAAAAATACATTAGTGTCCTCATCAAGAGGAAAACTATTACTTCCTCAAGGACCTTGCCCTCAGTGAGGCTTCTCAGTCTGATTGATCGTAGGGCCCATGCGATCAATCAGACTGAGTCTGGGAAGATCTGAGTTCTGGGAATATCATGAGTCTGGGAAGATCATGTTCCTTATTTGTAAAAGGTTAAAAGGCCTCTTATGCTCCCTGAAAAATCTAGCTTTAACTGAATAAGTAATTTGATGAGATGTTTTTGAGGAGGGAGGGAAGGAATGAATAGATGGGTGAGCCAAATCAAGGAGAGGAATGAAAAACAGTTCAAGTCCCAAGCTACAGCTGTCAGTCAGCTTGCTTCTTGCTCTGCTCTGTGATAATTGGTGGCTGCACTCTCTTTCTGCACTGGATGAAAGTAGGAGGAATGTGCCTAGCAGTGGGTAGAAGTGATGAGAGCAGCCACCTTTACTTACAGCACACTCTATTACTGGATAAACAAGTGATGCCAATATGTAATGTATGCAGCTATCAACATAGGACCTCCTGGGGCTATGACCAAAACTAAGATTAAAGTCCAGATTCCAGATTGTCTGTGGGAGTCAGACATCCATGAAAGCAGGTGCTATGCCATCAGAGGCAGCAGCCCCAAGGAAGATGCCACAGTTTTCCTGCAACCTGCTCTGTTGGGCTGTTAGCAGCCCTTACCTCACTGGATGCTACAGCCCCAGACCATATCCCCATTTCTGATTGTCTTTCAGGAGATACCCTCTGCCCTATCCCTCCACATGCTGAGCATACTTCCCATGCTGGACCACTCTGCTTCCTACCCCTTTCTCAAGTAATCTGAAGAGAATGTTGACTTCCATTCCCTTCCCACACTGGCCCATTGGGCAAACTCTTCAAATGCATAGCCTTTTTCTTCAGAGTTGTAACCTCCTCTCATTGAATATGAGAGCTTTGAGTACCTGAGATATTAGAAAATGGATGTAATATTAGAAAAGGGATGTAACCTCAACAATGTAATATTGTCAAAGAAGTCAGAGCCCATTATTAATGATGTTACATTATAAGAGATTTTTTGAAAGTCAGAGTCTTCTATGTCTCATTTGGCATTCAGAAGGCAATGTTTTGTCCCTGTTTTATGTGGGTAACAAGTCTCACCAATACAATGAGAATTGGAGGATGACTTTAAAGTGGTGTCTTTGAACTTTACTTGTGGATGAGGTTAATTCCCTCCATCCAGTATTTAAGCTCAAATATGTGCAATCTCCTGGGTTACATCCCCAAAGGCAGTGCTGTTCTAAATAAAGGGAAGTACAATTGCCACAAAAATGCCAGTTGCTGAGGGCACACAGCTATGGTAGTCTACAGTGGCTATGATTCTGGCCAAACAATTCATCATGAGGCCCATGAACCACACCACACTATGGACTGAAAGGCTGATATCTATGATGTAATGATTCTTAGGTGGTAGGCTCTGAATATTATTTCTAATGGAAGAATACTTCAAAAGGCTATAATGATTCTTCTATCACGGATAAAGAGACAGGTTCCAAGAGCATAGGTCATTATTTTTCTTTGTTGTTGTTGCTGAGCCTATTCTCCATTTTACATCTGCCTGGCATTAAATTTCCTGATCTTTCCACCATACCCCTTTGTATCTTTTCCTTAATCATGTCTTATTAAAACATACTTGGTGAATGCTTTACTGTGTGTAGAGTCTCATCAGGTTTGTCTACAGATTGGCTTACAGGAAGGAATGATGAGGACCTCCTAAAATAATACACAGAAATATAACCATAGTGTGTATCTTAAAAGAATCAAAGGCTGCTCAAAAGTTGAGTCCCCTATGTCTCTGCCAAATGGGAATATTAATAATTTTTATACTCTCTGGAAATGGTTCTAAAAGGAGAGACAAAGATAATTATGAACTATTTGACCTCAATTTAAAGATAAGAAAGCCCTGTTCTGTCACACAAATTACCTCCATTTACTTTTGAAATGAGCAAACCCACTCACCTTAATTGATTTAAACTTTTAATGTGGATTGCCTGGAGAGGTAGGGCCAGTTTTTGTCTATTTTGTGGAGTATGGTGTGTGTGTGTGTGTGTGTGTGTGTGTGTGTGTATGTGTATGTGTGTATGCACAAACTTGTGTGTGATAGTGATCCTCAGAACTTAGTGAACACAGAGATAAATTTTTCTTTTCTTTTTTTTCTCCTGTGTGTGGGCTGAAGAGATTAGGTCCAGCAAAGGCAAGAAAAGCCATATCCCTATTTATATGACCTCTTCCAATGGATTTTTAAGCCTTTTTATTTTTTTAAAGATAATAGGAAACATTTTTCCCCTTGTAAAAACATCTTATATTGTATCTCAAAATATAGAATAAGATTAAATGGATCTTCTCTGGTAGAACAGGGGTGGAGATTCACTCTTCCTTCACCTTGGCCTCTCTTCTCCTTGCCCTCTGCAACCCTGCAGATGCCTAAACCCCAAGATCACTTTCTCAGGCCCAATACTCTAATTCAGAAAATAAATTCTAGATCATTGCTTTGTTCACACTTTCTGATAACACTTGATTTCAAAGGAGGAAGGAATCCATAAACATAGGGAACAAAGCAGATTTTTTTTTCTCTTAATAACCAAAGGAGTGGGAAGAGGCATTAGTAAGACACAGTGAGAGAAAAGAGAAAATGCTTTGTTCAGATAAATTATAATGGCTATATCACTGATATAAAATAAAGCTCCAACAGAGTCATGTAACCATGAATTCACTCCCTAAACAACCAAAATTGCTATGTTACCAAAATAGCTCCACTAGAAAGAAAGTATATTTTTATTCCTTAATATGAGAAAACAAGGCAAGTTAGGTTCATACAATAAACAACACACTCTCTATAAATCTCAGGATACTTGAATGTGTTCTGGTTTGGTTATGAAAAAAACCACATCTACTTGATGTTGGTAAGAAATCCTGTGAGGTGTGAAGCAAGCAAATGCTGTCATTAGAAATAGTTCAACAAGTCATTACAAGTATGAGCCCATCATTATCCAAATCCTCAACTTCGACCAGCAGGACCAGCCAGGGGAGCATGAGGGTTCATGTCCAGCAATGCAAAAAATAGAAATTTCAGCAGAAAGCAAATCAGCAAGTAGCAGGGGAAAGCTATCCACACCTCAGCTTTGTTGCCTCAGACCCATTCCAAGTGCTGGGTACTCTGCAGTCATCTTGAAGCCCGGAAGTCTATTCCTTTGTGTCTTCTCTTTCTATAGTATCTGTTGCCTCTCTCACTTATAAAAAGGCTCTTTAAATAAACATTATGTCATGCATATATATAAGGCAATATAATAAATAGAAAAAATAAAATAGTGCTTTGGGAAACTAAGGAAAGAAACAATAGTACCTGCCAGACTAAACAGGTAAAAGGATTTAAAATAAAAGCCAAACTCAGGCCACAACACAGCCTTTCTCACAGAACTGATAATGTAGCAGAAGAGGCAGTTTTCTCAATTTGGTCTCCAAGAAATTGTAAAACTTTTGACAATTCTGATGGCTTTGATGTGAAAGTCTGTACTTATCCAATGAACACAGAATGCTTTAGTATCATCAAATTAACACTAAATTAAACTAATATCAAAGGTAATTTTTAGGGCAATTGCTATGTAATTAAGATAAATAGTTGAGAATTAAGTAGCATACTGGTGGGACTGCAAATTGTTGAAGCCAACATGGAAAGCACTATGAAGATTCCTTGTAAAACTGGTAATGGAACCACCATTTGACCTCACTATCCCCCTCAGTTTATACCCCAAAGACTTAAAAACAGCATACTACAGGGACACAGCCACATCAATATTTATAGCAGCACAATTCACAATAGTTAAAATGTGAAGCCAATCTAGATGCCCTTCATTGGATGAATGAATAAAAAATGTGGTATATATACATAATGGAATATTATTCAGCAATTAAAGAGAATAAAATCATGGCATTTGCAGGTAAATGGATGACGTTAGAGAAGAATGCTAAGTGAAGTTAGCCAATCCAAAAAACAAACAAACAAACAAACAAACAAAAAAACAAATGTTTTCTCTGATATAAGAAGCACAGTGATTTTTTCAAGTTCAAGGCTTGTATTGAGATGTCTATAGTTAACTGAAGGCAAATCAAGATTATATTACATTGAGTTTTCAAGTAGAATTTCCACTGGAATATGTTATACAGGTTGAACCTAACTAATGAAAAAATCTGAAGTGCTCCAAAATAAGGTTTTGAGTGCCAACATGACACAATTGGAAAATTCCACATGTGATCTCCTGTGATAAAACACAGTCAAAATGAATGTGTGCTGGGCATGGTGGCACATGCCTATAATCCCAGCAGTTCAGGAGGCTGAGGCAGGAGGATCTTGAGTTCAAGTCCAGCCTCAGCAATTTAGTGAGGCCCTAAGCAATACAGTAAGACAATCTCTTAAAAAATATAAAACAGGCTGGGGATATGGAACAGTAGTTAAGCACCATTGGGTTAAATCCCAAATCCCTCCCCAAACAAGAGGTGTATAAAAATACTGCATAAGATTACTATCAGGTGCTTGGGATGTAGCTCAGGGAAGACTGCTTGCCTAGCTTTTGTGAGATCCTCAGTTCAAGCCCCAGAACAAAAAACAAAATAATAACAATAATAATAATAATAATAATAATAAATGATTCCCACCCTCCCACAATACCTATCAGACTACATTTATAAGGTGTATATGAAACATAAACCAGTTTCATGTTGAGACTTGGCTACCCACACCCACAATATCTTATTATATATTGAAAATATTACAAAATTTGAAAATCTAAAACATTCCCAGTACCAAACATTTTTGCTAAGGGATACTTAAGCCATAGTACAAGTTAGCATCATACGTATTTACATGGTAAGAGTTTAAGTAACCAAGTGACAATAGCAATAGAAGTTGGATATTAAAGATCTTTAATATGCTGGGAGATATGCAATAAGCCTGGTCCGGAAGTACTGCTACCAGGTAATCTGGTGCTACAAAAGTGTTAGCATAAGATTATGTAGCACCAGAGTTTGGCACAAGCCCTCCATTGTAGTTCTGTTTCCAAACCAAAAGAAGTCAAGGGGAGGCTATGTTGGTTTTTCTAACTGAATAACATTTATTGGAGGAGGAGTCAAAACCAACACAGTTTAGTGCCTTTGTTATGTCCATAATGAGGTAAATTCATTTGCTAATATTAACTATTATGTCCCTACCCAAAGTCAAGTGTCCTTCTAATCCAATAATCCTACCATTATATGTTAATAATTTTCAGAAGGACTAAAATTTATTTTTATGTAAATTTTATACAGAAATGAAGAGTCCCATCAACAACATATAGGACTGTTTTGATATGTTATGACACTAACAGTTTTGGCTATTATTGTATGCAGAGAGCATGGAGAAATATATTTCCAACTGAACATTCCCCATTCTTTCCTTAATAGACTAAATTACAAATCATGCACAAAATGGGATTTTTCTAAATGGAAGCAAAGTTCATCAACTTCACTTTTGTGTTCTAAGGTATCACTCATTTGGTTCCATCAGAGCTGCTGAAACACCTTTCTCACTCCCTATGTGGGAGGCAGCTGATCAAGCCTGCGTGAAATATTCAGAAGCCAGCTCAGCATTCACTTTTATCTGCAGTCTCCGAAGGCTTATTGCTGTCAGGTTTGATTGTGAGAATACTGATCAGCTGCAGTTTCTGTCATAGCTTGGATACCTGAGAAAATGGACTATCTTTCTTCTGCTCAAAACAAAGATCAAGGAAGATTTAATGTATAATTCAGACCTCACTTGAGTCTCCACTAAGTTTTCTGACCCTAAGAAAGTTCCCTCTAAAGGCACTGAAGAAATGAATGAAGAAATATCAGGGATACCTGTGTTGTTCAGTGTTGATGTGTGTCTATCTGGATTTGAGGCTAGAATATTAAGGTAACATTATGCTCCAGGTGGTTTGTTTGGCTATGAACATTTGGCTGATGGGAGAGGGCATGCAAGGTCAGTGGTAAAAAATGGAACCTTTCTCAGGTACATGTTTGACACCTTTTTTCCTAAATGAGGAGGATATTGGTTTTTAGGAGCTAGATCACTCTAACTAAATATCTGTCCTAAGTATCTCACACAGCCTCATGAACAGACTACTTGACACAAATATTTATGCTCATAACACTCTAAAGAACCCTCCAAAACAATAACAACAACACCTGAACAAAAACAAACCATAAGAATGCCCCATACTTCCCTCTGTTCTCCCTGCAGTCAACTGATGGCAACAATTGTCAGAAACCTAAAGGAGCTATAATAGTTCTAATTCAGTCTTAATTGCTTAAATCTTTCAAAAAAATTTTCACCCTACACTTTGTTTTATTCCCAGGATTATCTACAATGGCACAGAAAAATAAATTCAATTATGAAAAGGGAGACAATGTGTGCCTTCTATAATGCAATTTTCTAACTGCTTATGCTTCTGTGGAGAGGCCTGTACTCAGGAGCATTAGAACATCAGTTCATCTCTTATTTCTTTTATTCAATATGTATTGATTTTTCTCTCTACTATTGCTACTTCTACATTAATAGTTACTGTACAGAAGGTCACTCTATTTAGGGAGCTCCAATATGAATACATGTAAAGAAAACATGGTATTAAATGATTAAAGAATGGCAAGATCTGGTTAGGATCCTTAGATTAGTTAGGAAATGGGACAGGTACATGAAGATGACAGTTAAAAATGTAAAGGGTGTGAAAATCAAGTCAAGAATTTTAGGCAAAAGTATATTCTTGGTGTTGTGGTGTATATTTTATGTTAAATTGTGAAAAACTGCTGAAAACACTACTATCTAATAGTAACCAACTCTTACCATTTTGTACTCAACACTTACTATCTAGCTTTTAAATTTGCTTATTCTCTAAGTGAGGTTTAAAAAAATTGTCAGAGGCAGAAAATTCAATAAGAGCCCAGCTTATAATTCTTGAGAATGTTAAATATATGACTTTAGATGATATCAAAATGCAAAGGATAAAAAAAAAATAAGATGAAAAGAATTACATCAAAAAATGTCTGCACTATGGTTCTACTCCAAGTTCACTACCTTTGAACCTCATATCCTCTGAACTTCTCAAATGCAAGGTGCATCTCAGATGACATTGTAGTATTTGAGTAACCATTTCCCTGGTTTTTTCTTTATCTTAGAAAAGGACTTATAATATTAAACAACACAGTAGGTTACTCGGTTTTCTTATATGTAAAATAAGGGACTGGACTCAGCAACCTCATAAGTTGAGCTGGTCTGACCTGATCTGTTTTAAATGGATTTCCTGACATTATATGAAAAATATTTCTTCAAATATACAGAGAAAAGTAACTATGAATCTGAGAATCAAATCCAGGCTTAAAGAAATAGCAAAAGACAGCCAGATTTGGTGGCCCATGCCTGAAATCCTAGTAGGTCAGGAGCCTGAGGCAAGAGGATGCAGAGTTCAAAGCCAGTCTCAGCAACTTAGTGAGGCACTAAGTTACTTGGTGAGACCCTGACTCTAAATAAAATACCAAAAAGAGCTAGGGATGTGGCTCAGTGGTTGAGTACCCCTGGATTCACTCCCATTACTCGCCAATCCCCAGAGAAGAAATAACAAAAGATTTGGGGTAAGTGTCTCTTTAATGCTCCTGCTTTATGACTTAGAAAGATCAACAAGACCTCCTTTGAAAGTATATGCTGGAACTTCCTACCATTATTATCACTGGTAACAATGAAATCGTCATCTCCTCCAAAAACTTCTGGTAAGGCCTTCACAGACAACCTTACCCCTCCACATTTCCCTTTCCAAATCTGGTCTAGCACTTTTGTGCTGTTGACATCATAGACCTAATGAAAAAACTAAGAGACATGGAATAAGCACATTCCAAAAGTGCAGCCTCTCAAATATTCTGGAAAACTGTTTTCAGAAGTGATAGAATACCATATAGGTACAAATAAAGCATAGCACAACACAAAACATTTCACAATAGATTTGAAAAGACTTACCATGCTGGAGGTCAGGTTTGCTGTATTTTATACCTCACCAGAAAAACCACATTGCTTTCTATCAGGTTGATTCTCTCAGTGAGATTAATGAGTGTCTCATTCATACTCTGTCCCTGGTATGCCAGAAGGACACTGTTTACCTCCTCTGAAGATTTATGAAGGTATAAGATATGCTGCAATGGAAACAAACCAAGTTGTAGAATTCAGCTAAAGATGAATATTATGCATAGCAGAGGAGCAGCAGCAAATAACCATTGTTATGTAAAGTAATGGAAGTAAACTCCTTTTCCTGGTTGTGACCACCAGTTGTCTATTTCTGCTCTGTACTTCCCACTCTAAATGGTTCCTAGTTTACTGACTCTGGAATTGTTCCGTCTCAGCTCAACAGGAGGGGAAGAAAAATATAGCTGCCTACGTAATTCATTCTCTCCTCCTAGAAAGCTGAGCATTTGAGAATTAATTTTCCAATGTTTAATATCACCTTATGGCAGGAAAAACAGCTGGTGTATTAAATGAAAAGTTCCATTAACTTAATTTATCTGTATAAAAATACCTTAGGAACCATACCAATTATTGAATTAACTTTTAATGAAACCATAGCGGGTAGTGCATTATTTAATACAAGATTCAATTATTTTTATTGAACTCCTCTAGAACTGATTGCTATTTAAAACAATGATTACTGTAGGATTTAAAGGGCATTAAAAGCAGGACAGAAATTCTTCTTAGTGAAGATTTTCTTTATTCTCTTTAATGTAATTCCAAAGTCAATATCCCTTTTTCTGTTATCTTGCCTTCCATCTTCAGACTATAGAAAAATCCTAATTTTCAAGGGTATGCTTCCTAACAGTCTTAGAACACTGTGGCTTAAAACAGCCATTACTGCGGATTAATCTGCTATCCTTCCATCCTTGATTTGCCTACATTGCTACATTTCATGGTTTCAGGATAATCTAGTTATTCATGTCTTTCAAGATGTGAAAAGGAATTTATTCCATTGACTGACATGCAGGAGAAAGAGCAGAGTGCTCAAGAAGAGACCAGGCACATTCTGGATCTCAAGATTACAACATGCATCCTTCTCTGCTTAGCTCTCTGGCAAGTGAAAATAGGTTTGATGTGCCTTCTAAGGTACATGAACCTAGGACCAAACTCCAGGCCTTCAACACAGCCCATTGTAGTCCAGAGATAAAAAGCACTTGTTTAAAATTATCAATGTAGGATAATTATCAAATTCTGATTTAGCTTAGGTGATGGAATGATTTGGTTGATTCCATTGGTCCTCTTTGAAAAGTGCTAAATCTGTTAACACAAATAGAGGGTAGTGTAGGGAATAATTACTAGTTCTACTTAACTATCTGGAAATGTCTTTTAACATTCTATCCTCCCCAAGAGTTTACCCACAGAAACTGTACATATTTAAAATGGTTTAATTATTTTGACATAAATAGAACAATAAAACTTTTACTACAACAAAATCAATATACATTTATCATTTACAGAAGTTTCTTCATGCCCTTCTGTAATTCCTCCCATTTTTAGTTTTTTTTTCCCTAATAGCACATACAATATCTATGTTTGAGGGTCATCCCTCAAAAATGAAAAATATTCTCTCCTGAGCTCTCTCATAGATCTATGGTCCTATTCCCTTCCCACTGCTGTAGTCTTTGTGCAGAGACTGAAGTATACATACTTATATATTTTTTTCCAATTAGTGGGAAAAACTGAGTATGTATAATTTCCTATAGATATACGAAGTCAACTTTTTTTCTCAGTTTAAAGAAATTTTGCAAGAGGAAAATAAAATATTTTCTAATAAAAGCTATTGGTTTACAAATGTGGGACCGACAGATAAGATTCATCCATAACTGCATCTGTCAAGACATGCTGTGTGTAGTCAAATGGTCATGTACTAAAGCATGGACTACAGCGAGGTCAGAGAAAATGATGACTTTTGAGCCAAAATAACTGTGAAAAAATTTTAGGTCTGAGAAACCCAGCATTGCACAGATGAAAGAAAAAGTCTATTTCTGTAGAATCCTGTCAGCAACTTTTGGCAGAATAGAATACAGGAAGTAACTTATTTTGCTTTCTTAGGCCTAAGGAACCCAAGTGTACTGGGGACATGATTCAGAAGCCATTTTTTGAAGTGCTGTCTTAAGGCAACAGCCACAGAATGTTACTATTTAGTGGGTTCTGATATTTTATTTAAAAAATGCTGATGATTTATAGTATCAGATTAGTATTTTTGACAAAGGCAATATTTTATCATACTGATATACAAGAATCAAAGAGAATGAGACAACAATTTCAGCATTAAACAATCACATACATACATTGAAGTTGGGTATTTGAGATTACTTAACACATCAAAACTGGGCCATTTGTAATAAAAAGCAGTATCTAGCATTATCAATACAAGGGACTGCAAAAGGACAAGAGTAGAAGTCTCTAAGTTGGAATGCTATGTAAGCTCTGTTGTTACAAAAACTACAGGCATTCAAAGACACCTACTGTTAGAGAGTCCTTACTGGCTGGATGAGCCTAGCAAGATGCCTGAAGATAATAAGCTCTTAAGAGATCTTTTTGAAAGAAGGCACCTAATAGAACCATATAAAATTTGAAATGTAACTCTGAAACTAGCATCATCATCAACTGCAAAGGGCCTGGTACACACTAGAGAAAGCTGCACAAATATTTGTTGAATTACTGAATGTAAAAATAACATTCTTACACTTTTTTAATGAAAGAATGCCAGAGTTGCTTCTGTACAAATGCCTACAAAGGCATTTTTTTCTACTTGGCCCTTGGGAATAATGCAAGAATCTGGCTTCATAAAAGTTGTCCCTACTTTTGTTTTTTTCCCCTAATGTTTAAAGTAGATCACAGGGGCTGTGGTTGTGGTTCAGTGGTAGAGTGCTTGCCTAGCATGCATGCGGCATTGTGTTCGATCCCCAGCACCACATAAAAAAATAAAAAACAAAGTAGACCACCAAAACAGAAAAGAACCAAACTAATGAATGAACACATGCTAAAGCTGTGACTATAAAATTGCAAGTTTTATTTATTTATTTATTTATTTATTTATTTATTTATTTATTTATTGGCTCAGGAATTTCTTACTCTGTTAATGAAACAACTTAAAGATTTATAAATGAACACTGGCATATACCTGAATCATACTTATCACATATGAACTTTTAAATGTTAATGATCCTAGATTTAATACTCACTATTTGGGATATTCATATTCCTGAATAATTTCTTTTTTTTCCTGCTACAGGGATAGGTTTCTTTGTTCAGTTAGGTATATTCTTTCCCCTTTCAACACAAATACAGTTCTCAGGATTCCTGAGCATCAAACATCTGGTTGGTTCATGCCTCCTACTCTAGGCTTGAATCCTAGGAATAAAGTAATGAGAATTTCTGAACTATTTGTTCACCTAGCCCCTAGAATATGAATATATACTTACAAGTGAACTACTAGAAGATGTGTATTTTTACCTTTATAACATGTCAAACTATTTCCCAAAGTGATTTTTTTTTTCAATTGAAATTCTCAGCAGAAGTTTGCTTCACAAACTTAGCAATAGTTGTTCCTTAAATTATTACTTTTTGCTTTCACTTAGAACTTTTTTCAGGGAAAAAATGTAAATTAAACATCTCTTAACCATCTTTCCCTCTGGAGATGTCCCTAATTTTCTTTTGGGTGTGTATCTGATTTCTGAAATACATATGTCTGTGTCCCTGGAAACCAAAAGAAAAACAAACTCTTTTTAAACCATGGAAAAATAGCAGAGATTTAGGCCAACACTTATGTACAAATGGTTGGCTTTTATAAAGACAATATGAAAGTAAAATTGAAAAGGAAGTATTGAAAAGCAAGACCATATAAGGTTACATTAGAGTCCTGGCAGAGTAAATCTAGAACTCCAGAAAAGAAAACAAAAATGTGTGAACCCTATAAACCATCCTTAAAGTAGTGTGTTGCAAATTAAAGGTCCAATTAACCAGACCAAAACAAAGTTTTCTGAACTCTGTAGAACACAAGGCCAACATTCTATCATTGCCTTCTCTTAACAGCTGATTTTAAATACCAGACACTTAAGAAGCTATAATTCCAGCAGTAGATTAATATCTGTATCCATATTAAAGTACTTACTTCTGAAGTTTCTCTACAGTGGTATGCAGGCTAATTAAGTCTGCAGCTGACTTAACAATGGCTTGAAGGTGGTTTGCTGAAGAATTCAACAGAGAAATCTTGAAGGAAAAGAAAAAACAAACAATCAAAACAGAACTTGTAGACAGGGTTCCCTTCACAAACTACATGGCTGATTAAGTCAAGATAACCTTTCATTTCACAGGTTTAAGGAAATTAAGGTAACTTGGATAGAGTTGAGATTCAGGAGGCAGCAATAATATGCCTCTTTCCCTGCCCAATTTAAATTAGTGCCAAAGAGGGAAAGAGAAGTTATTATTATTTAGTCTAGTCCTGGCAGTTATAAGATCTAAAATCTTAAGTTACCCAAAAGATGCAGTGATTACAAACAATCCTTCAATAGTCAGACAAGAAGGAAGCTGATGACCCAGGACCACTTCAAGGTTTCTGTTTGGTAAAATATTAACATCCTCAGTTATTTAATTAACTTTTTTACCCATTCCAATTGTGAACATATTTTAGAAAATAAAAGACATCATTACAAAATATAATCTATAGGAATTATTTGAACAATTTGAACAGCACTTTCAACTACTTAGGGATTTGGGTTCATTCAATATTGTTTTCTATTATTTTATATGACATTTTAAATGGAATTACTAAAGTTTATTTTTGAATTGGTCATCACTGATAAATTCAGACAAAATAATTTTACCTTGACTTATACATTCCAATTTTGTGGAATATGCTTGTTCTTGTCAATTTTCTTGTGAACTCTTAGAGAACTGTGATGTGTAGGATCAGGTCCTTTGAAAGTAAAGATGGTCTGGCTCTTCCTCTCAGACTTGGGTGCCTTTAATGTGATTATTGTCTAATTACTCTAGCTAGAATTTTAAGTTCAATGGTAAATAGCAGTGGTAAAAGTAGGTATCTTTGACCTGCTGCTGATTGTGTGGAAGGTTTTAAGGCTTTTGTGTCACTGAAATGTATACTTAAAATTGATTCAAAGGATAAATATTAAGAACACTTCACCACAAAAATATTTAATGATCAAACAGAACACATTATAAATGTAGTAGTAAATATAGATCCAAAGAAGCCAAATAATGTTGCCACATGAAAAAAGATAAAGGAGAAGTTTCATGGCCTCAAAAATGCACCAGAGAATTGACATGCAATTATATAGTTCATTTTTTTAAAACCCATTTACAAATGAACTATTTCACATTGATTAGGTTGCTGTTAATTAGAAGATCAGGCTCTGCATTTTAATTTCATTTAGTTTTTATTCCTTTCCCTCCTTTATCCACTAAGAAATACATCTACCAGCAACATAGTCTATGCTTTAATCAACAACCTCCATCTACTCTATCCCTCTATATATACAAAGAAAGCTCTATAGGTATTTCTTCAACACCACAAATGTACTGCCAGTTATTCTACATTATCCAGGTTCATTCCTGAGGTCCTCCACCATCCTGGTGGAGGAGTTTGAAAGTGAAAATGCAGTAGATGTGTCCCAGGGTATTACAATGTATGCATGATTGATTTTCTTTGATTTTTTTGCATCATTCTTTTTCAATCAACTTCAGACATGAAAATTGGGCCATGAACATTTTAGATTATCTAAACAATTTCCTTTGTGAAAGAATATGGCCTTCTTCTCAACCATCTTTTGCTTTGAGTTCTTCATCTTAGTGCAGTGATTGAGCAAAGGTCTTATTGAAAGACTAGGTTTTTAAAACAGAAAAAAAGTGTCATAGTATGTGGTAAAATTTTACGTAGCACCAACAAGATGTGAAGAAGTATTGATTGCATATTCTAAATTATTCTTCCCAAATTCAAGACCTAGTAATTGTTCTTATGTATTGTTGAGAAACATCATGTGTACACACACACACACACACACACACATGCATACACACACACACACACACACACATCAAAGGACTGAATTACACACATATACAGCTGGACATATGATCTTGATGTACTCAGTCTGATGTTGTCTAATCAAAATTTTATGTCATGGATACTGTTCTAGGTCACCACATTTAGATCTACACATTTCTACTTATCAGGTATGTATGAATCTTCTGAATAGCAAGCATAATTTATTAAATCTTTTGATCATATGAGAAATATTAACACATTATTCATTCATTTTGTAATATCAGGGCAAAGGCTGAAACTCTTGCTTTACAATTTAGTGATTAGTCAAATTATCATCAGTCATGAGATTCTGTTTCTTATTCTGTAAGATAAAGGCTATTGTAGTATTACTTAATTTATTATGGGTACATGAAACACAGATGGTACACAATAAATTGTATCCCTTATTTTTATAGGATAGTATTAAGTATTAATTACATCAGACACTTTGAGCAGTAAGTTCAAAAAATAAAAGAATACATAAATAAATGTTCATAAACAAAAAGTCTCTTCTTTTTACCTACCTTTTCCCCTTTATATTTTTTCATTTTTTTCTATAGATCTAAGAATCATAATTTCCCTTTAGCTTAAATCATTTCATCCAGTATTTTGTTTAGTACAAGTTGGATCTCAAAAAGCATCTTAGGTTTTTTTTGCCTGAAAGTGTTTTATTTATTACTCATGGATATTTCTTCCTAGATGTACAATTCTAGGTTGATGTGTACATTCAGCGCTTTGAAAATGTGGTTCTATTGTTTTTTGGCCTTGCTGTATCTGATGTGAAGATGGTTGTCTTCTTATCTGTGTTCCATTGCAGATCATGTGTCTTTCCTTTTCTAGTTGTCTTTAAGATTTTGTTCTTATACTTGCCTCCAGACTTTTAATACAATGCACATAAGCATAATTTTCTTCAGATTTACTTGTTGGGGTTCATTGAGATTTTTGGATCTGTAGATTTCAGTTTTTGTTTAATGAGGTTAAAATGGGTCTTTATTTTTTCTTATACTTATTCTGATTCATTTTATCTCTTGCTTCCTATAGAGATTACAGTTTCACCATTATCAGATGCCTGATATTGCTCCATAGTCTTTAGGTATTCTACTTTCTTCACTTTATTCCTCATTTATTTTTCATTTTAGGAAATTTTTATTTACCTACCATTAACTTTACTGGTTCTTTCCTTTTATACTTGTCTTTAAGATTTAATTCCTAGGTGCTGCATCTATTCTTCTATTAAAATAATGGGAAGAATTATTTATATCTTGTATCATATTTTCCAAGCACTTATTTCATTTAGGTTATTTTTTAGTCTCTGCTGTTCTGCTGAAGTTCCAATGTGCTGATTCACAATTGTCTACTTTTTCAACCAGATCTTTCAGCATATTTATAATTTTTAAAAGAGACAGGGAGAGAGAGAGAGAGAGAGAGAGAGAGAGAGAGAGAGAAAGAGAGAGAGAGAATCCTTTTTTAAAATTGTAGATGGACACAACATGATGCCTTTATTTTTATGTGGTGCTGAGAATTGAATGCATGTCCTGCCCTGCTAGGTGAGCACTTTTCCACTGAGCCACAGTCTCAACCCCAGCATATTTATTATTGGAATTTTAAGGTCTTCATCAAATATTGCTGATGTCTGTATTTATTTATAGATTTCTATTGACTTCCTCTTATTTTGAATAGTAGTCACTTTTGCTTGCTTTTACTTTTTGTTATTGTCTATTTTTTGCCAAACATTGTGCCAAGATGAGTTCAAACTGAAAATAGCCACGTATTCTTCCAGAAATGGGGGAGATTTTTGCTTTACATGCCATCTTCCTTAAAGGCAAATAATCATAAAATTCAACCCTGTTCTTTAGAGAGATTTTCTTTCTGTTCTGTACTCACACTCTTAGTTTTTGCCATTTCTGTGAGCTCCTGGGTAATATATAATATTCTTTGGTCTTTTTAATTTGTTTTGTCTTCATCATACATGCTTTATGTTCTTTATGCAGAGTTATAATTATAATTATATTATTCTGTCAATTTTCTTTCAAATATAAATCAAATAAGACTAACAAAAAGAAGTGGAAGGATGATCCATTTCTTTTTGTTTGTCTTATTTGATTTTTTTTCGTGACAAAGTCCTACCCAACTTTCAGATCTCAGGTCCTCTACCAGGGCCCAAATGATCTAACCCATCCCTTCCAGCACAAATTAGTTGCTTACACTTTGGAAATCCCTAGTATTTTATATGCTCTTTGATTTACTCAAAACATTCACCTATTACAGTTATTTATGAAATGACTGTCTCTGCTAATGTCTTGTTTTGTGTGACAAGAGAAATATATATTGGGGGAAAGAGAGTGAGAGACAGAGTGTGTGGGTGTAATACATAGCAGGCTTTCATATATTCTCTTAAACACACTGGTTGTGTGATCCTCAGGGAAAATCATACCAGCCTAAGGCCTTTAATGCTCAGTAGAGCAGGCACCCAGGGCCTCAGCTGTGCAGTTCTGGAAAGAACAAGAGGAGTGACATCTGACAGGCCTTGATTGGTGATTTGTTCTTAGTACTCAAACACCAAAACTGCAGTTATTAAAACCAAATACCTAATAAGCTATTTGTGTGGGTAACATTAGATAAATGTAGAAATACTTTAAAAACTATTAAATATGAAACATGTATTTTGCTAGAGAACCAAAGTAATATAATTTGGAGAAAGAAAATCTCTATGATTCCTTGTAGAATTCTGAAAGAGTTTCTGATGACTGAGTTCTGACTCCACTAATTTTAGATATATGTGGCCTTTGAATATTTAAAATAGAATACTAATGCTAAAATAAAGTATTTTTCTTAACATGTTCATTTCCTAAGAATTTCTTTAGTTTTGCATTAAAATAAGCAATTTCTATCAAAATACTCTGGATTTATTATACACAGCTTTCCTCACCACTCAACTTGCACAGCTGTATGAATCCTACTCTAGTAGCTCCTCCTGTGCTCACTCTGGATGTGACTCTGCATTTGCAGTGACAGTTGGGCTTCCATGACTGCTGGTTATTGGCAGTGCTTCCATATTTATTCTCATAATTAATGCCCATTACACATTCATAACACTACAAAGGGAAGCATTCCTTAGCAAACTGTGGTAAACACAAAGAAGAAATACTAAATTTTAATACCATATCAGGAAATTATATGACAAAATACATAATCATCAGATGATACTTGAGTATCCAGTGCATGACTTTCATCCTCTATAAACACCAAAAGCTGCAATTACACATGAAAAAATATTGTGAAATTATTTCCAATATTTTACTGAGAATCATTAACTCAGAATTTAGTAGCTCACTATGAAACACAATAAAATAATCTTTGTTATCTCATAACAAGTTAAATATATAAAACCATCAAGCAGTAAGATCTCACACAACTGTTTAAAAACATTCATGACAGGCCAACCTACTTTAGTTGGTATTTCATCCTTTTTTGTAAATACATTTGTTAAAACCTCCTGCTTGGCCAAACTGCAGTCAATGTTCCCTCCATACCATAGTCCAAGGATTGCATGTCCACCACTGAGCCTCAGTGCAGAGAATTCTCCAGAAAGATCTTACACAGACCCAAGATATTAAGAGCATTTTATTTCTCCTTCCATGCATGTTGGCTTTCTGAGGATGTTTAAATATTTGCCACTTCTTGAACCCTTTAAATCTCAAAATGCAACCTGGCTCATTAGTTCAATCTAATTATAAAACTCAATGCTTCTTTTTTTTTTCTTTCTCCATTACCCATCAGGACAAATTAGTGAGATGATGCTCTCTCAGAAAAACCTCAAAGGCTACAATTCAAATTCCTAAATTATGCTTTGAATTTTGACTGACAAGATAAAAAAGTGAAACTAGCTCCAGCTTGCACACATTTGTTTCCAGTTAGTTCACATCTCTCAACCTGAAAAATTCTTTAATACAAACAGAAAAAAGTTGTCTTTACCTATGCATGAAAATGAAAGCCAACACATATTTCATCTGTCTTTTAGTCAAACAATTATATTTTGAGGTGGTGGTGGAGGGGTACTGGGGATTGAACTCAGTAAGCACTCAAACACTGAAATATAGCCACAGCCCTATTTTGTATTTTATTTAGAGTCAAGATCTCACTGAGATGCTTAGCACTCACTTTTGTTGAGGTTGGCTTTGAACTCAAGACCCTCCTGCCTCAGCCTTCTGAGCTGCTGGGATTATAGGCATGTGGCACCATGTCCAGCTCAAATAATGATCTTAGAGAATAATATTAAACTTTTTTATTGAAAGTCAAGCATTTGAGGAAATATGCAAATTATATAATTTTAAAATTAACACATAAGCTGTCTCTATTCTGGGTATACAATAATATTCAAATATTCTGAGTGCCAGAAAGCTAAATGATATATTTTAGTTTCTCTGAATTTCTCTTTATGTTAATTTACTATCAAAGATGTATAGATCATTCCTATGCTTGAAAGTGAGGCAACAGTTCAGCTTTTAAGAAGTCTGGATTATTAGACATACTAATCAGTTTTGTGAACAAACTAGTCAAGGCAAGATTGGAAAAATAATTTTATTTTAACAGTATTAACTAAAACTATAAAAATTTAGTAAAAGAATTAATAATCTGGAAAACTTTGGGAGTCTCCTGGGAGACTGGTTGAAAAGAATCTTTACACTTCTATAGTATATTGAGGGTCAGAAAGAACATTTACATTATATAGAGACTTTTTGAAAATATTCAGGTAGTTGGTTTTGAATGTCCTTTTTAATGTCCCTCTCGTCCCCTCATTTGTACAAGACCAGTCTATTGGTTTAAAGATAGATGTGACAAAGATAAACGTGCAAACTCCTACATCCTTTATTTATAGATATATTTTTGGACAAATGTAGAGAAATACTGGATGCTCTCAATGAGAAATAAAGCAATGAGAACATCGTCTTGCCCTCTGAATATTTTAAGGCATAAGAGATTTTAAAACATCTTGATACATATATTGATGAAAGTTATAATCATCTAAAACTGAACTTAGAATGGTACAGAAGAGCATAAAGACTAGCTCCTTTTAGGGAGTGATGTGTTAGGCTTTGAAATTTTTTTGTCTTATTTTTGCTTATCTCAGTCACAACCAACATCTCTAATAATCTTCCCAACTGCAAAACGTCCTTCACCTTTTTCTTATTTCAGATCTATCCATCAGCTAATGATGAAGTGTACTTAAAAAAAGCATGCCATACTTTCAGACTTTTCCTCCAGCTGATAATCACCATCAGGAGAATCAGAGTTTTGCTTACTTTTACATCTATCCTCAATCTGCTGGTTTATGAATTTACTGTCAATGTGAAATGGGCCGGGCATTAAAACACTGACAAAGTAAAATACCAGTCGAGACTTGTCTACCTAACAAAGAGTAAATCCCCTCACCCCAATGAGTTTAACTTTTTTTTAAAGAGAGAGAGAGAGAGAGAGAGAGAGTGTATGTGTGTGTGTGTGTGTGTGTGTGTGTGTGTGTGTGTGAGTGAGAGAGAGAGAGAGAGAGAGAGAGAGAGAGAGAGAAAGAGAGAGAAATTTTTTAATATTCATTTTTTAGTTATCGGTGGGCACAACATCTTTGTTTCTATGTGGTGCTGAGAATCAAACCCAGGCTGCACGCATGCCAGGTGAGTGTGCTACCACTTGAGCCACATCCCCAGCCCCCAAACCACAAAATTTTTACAGAGTTTAACAACAATATATTTGCGCTAAACACAAGTTTCCAGACAAGGATTTAAAAAAAAAATTAAATAGAGTTGACAGTTGAAAACCATTTTTATTCTATTGTAAAGGATGGATTTGTTAATTGAAGAGCTACAGAGACTTAAGATCTGTTCTCTCACAAAAATAATTCATTCAATTAATACTGAGTATTTATTATGAAACAAGAATACCTTCACTAAGAGATCTGGGCAAACATCATTTTAATAATAAATATGTTCCAAACGGAGAAGTTTAACATGTGAATATTAAATCAGGCCCATCCATAATTCTAATTGTCCTTTTCAGCAGAGAATATGCATGTTGTCCAAGACCTGAGATTAGTTTTCCTCTTGCCTCTTCTGGACTTTTGTTTCTATTTCTCTTTTCTGTGTGATTCATTTCCAGAAACAACCTTCTACAAATTTTGCTTATGTCTAAACATAACTGGATATGCCTCTAAATTCCTGCCCCAATAGAGAAATTATTCCTGATATTTACATACTATTTCCTTAAATTTGCTAACCTGATTCCACAACTTGATAAAAGGCAAGTTGACTGTCTGTAGGTCCTGTTGTAACTTTCTGGAACAGACGGTCTGACCCTGTATTTTATACGTGGCCAGTCCATACCACTCAGTTTGAAGGAAGGCCCTAGGCTGTAATAACATGCAATAACTATTATATATCATGGTAAGCTGGGGAGGCTTGATTTCAAAGGAGCTTCACTAATCTGTACCATTTAGAGATCAATAATTTTTAAATATTTATTTTTTTAGTTGTACACAATACCTTTATTTTGTTTATTCTTATGTGGTGCTGAGTATCAAAACCAAGGCCTTGCTCATGCTAGGTGAGTTCTCTATCTCTGAGCCACAAAACCAGCCCTGGAGATGAATTTTTAGTAGCCTATTGATTGGTTGCATTCTCCATTATTATAAAAAAACTACCAAATAGTTAAAATTGTTCAATGAGCCCAGTTTTCTTCTCCTTTGACTCTATTTCAATTGTGGCCTTCTTCATCGTTGCACAGTTTCCAGTGTCCAAGGTCCAGAACCATATACCAGCAGTCCAAAGAACTGACCACTGTACCCCCATACTCTCTCCCCTTTGATTACTGTCTTCATAAGTACCCAAATTTTTTACATTACTTCTCCTTCCTCAACTCCAGTTTCCTAGGAGTGATGAACTAGAAAAACTATGAAGTATGGAGTGTTATTATTAAGATTGTCAGGAGAGTTATTTGGACAGAGGTGTGAGGAGAGAGTTACTATTTAGAACTGACCTTATTGGGTAATCCAGATGTTCAGTCTAATGTGTACCTCAAGACAATTTTTCAAAATTGCATTTTTAGTGACCAGACCTATAGGAACAGTGGAATCTCTGACCAACCTAGGTTACAGGGTACCTTTTCTGCCATGACTCAGCTGAACCTGCAGATATTGACACTCAATATGTTGGAGACACTGGCACAGTTATTGCAGAAATCAGCTAGGAATCCAGGCCCAACTTAGATAGCTATTTATGAGAGGGTCCCTGTAGTATGACCATGAAGAACATTACAGCTGAGAACACACCTCAGTTCCTCATGTAACATGCTTTATTCCAGAGTCCCTAATATGTCTTGATTTTGTTTTCTATTCTTTAATGTGTAATCCACATTTAGGAACATTTTACTGATGCAATATGAAGAATTCTGAAGTCAGTTTCAGAAGCACATCACTATGGAGAAAGAGCATACTGAAAAATAATTATATTTTTCTTAGGTTGCATGCTTGAGCAGAAAGACTCTGTCTTCATATGAGTAAACATATCTCTTTTAACAGATTGAATTTTTCTTCTCCGAAAATTTTCCAAATCTCATCAATGCGGACACAATGGTTCTATCATTTGTAGTAATCTTGGCATTCGCTGTGATGTTGTGTCACAAAGAAAATCAATGAGGAGATATTAGCTGCCATGATCAAAATCAAATATAGGAACTCCTCCATTTTCTCTCCACCAACATTAAGCAGAGAGATGTCAAATGGACACACCCAATGCCCGATTTGGCTTTGCCAATTTGAAGCAGAATTTTGTTCTTTAGGAGTTATTTGCTAAAGTGTAATTCCATTTTCAATTGTATATGGGTTTGAAATTATATACTGTGCTAGTTTCACTTGAATATGCCTTTTAGATAAAGTGTAAGGTTTGCCTCTCAGTGCCTTAGTTATAGATTCAGAGTGTAAATCTTAACTATTAAGAAAACACAGAAGGGGGAAATAAATGTAAATGCACTTAAAAATATAACAAAATGAAAGATCACTTAAATTAGAACATTAGAAAATTTTGTGATATTTTAAAATTTAATGTGATTAAGGCTAAAGGAGAAACACAGTGAGCAGGAAGTCATTAATTACCTTTAATGTCTATGTGACCTTTAGTATTGTGATCCCTATATCTTGAATACAAGTAAACATCAGAGTTTCCCAGTAAGAGATGCATATTGGTGATGTAATAAGGCCTTGAAATTTTTATATGATCATGTATGCTCATGAGCATATAAGAAGGAAAGTAAGAGAAATTTTGACTCTAAAGCTTCGTATGTTAAAAGTAATAAGCTTTGCTTTGGAGATTTTTTCCTGAAGTTTTCTAACACATTTTAAACACATGAATTATGAAGATATCTCTTTAGCCTGTCAATCATTTGACCTAATGAGTCCAAGAGACAACAGCAAATTTGAATTTTTGGATCCAATAAACAGTCCAACGTCCAATTCAAAACTGCTCTGGTTGTTATATTAAATCCAGAGAAGACAGTTTCTGGATTAGTGCCATCTAGCAGATATCTGGAACCTTGACCTCTATTTTCAGATCTCATATTCAGACACCCTGTGTTGTCTTGATGAACACTTTGGCCCCTCACATCCATTCCTCCTCCTCACTTCAATGGTGTGCTCAGGCCTTATGAGAAAGCTGTCAGCAACCACAACCCCCAAGTTTACCAACACCATCAGAGGAGGGGATTCAAAACCCTGGAAGAAACACAAAAATAGTGTCCAAATTTACATTGTAAACAGTGTGGTGTCATTTGTTTATTTGAAGAGTTCTAGAGTAAGCAATGGTCAGATAAAATATGTCCTGTGAGTGTTTCATGTGTTGGCCTAGAATTGGAAATTCCATGAGAGGTCACTTTATTGGGATCATCCTTAATGATAAAGTTAAAAAAAATGGGTAGAGAAAAAAGTTCTGATAAACATGGACTAACAGAAACACTCATTTCAGAGTTATATATTGAGAAATTTAATTTGCTGGGAAAAAGAACAAGGCACAAAGATATTAATCCAAATTGCTGCCAAAAGGAATATGTTTATCCTGGAAAAAATAACTGTCAATTACTTTGAGGTTTTGGAATATTAAGAATTTGAAGGTGGAGGTTAAAAGAACACTATACAGAGAAAATATCTGAACACAATTGACATGAAGGAAATTGATAAAGCCTTCCCGCCTTTAATCACAATAAGGTTGAGTGGTTATCCCCTGGCAGTTTCTGGAAGGGTGATAGGACCCATGAACCAGTAAAACAGTTGATACCAAAGAACAAATAAAACTGTATGGTCTATGGTGACCAACTGCAATGCCAGTGACTTGGGTAGCTAATGTGGGAAGATAAAAATAGACTGGAGATGACCTCAGCAGTAGAGCTCCCTGAAGTTCAAACCACAGAACAAGAAACTGTGTCGTCTCTAGCTATGTAATACTGTGCTGGGGCAGGTTGGTAATGGTCTAGTGAGAGCAATACAGGACACACAGCTCTGTCTCCTGTGAGGAAAGCAGGAGTATAGCCTGCAGTCCTATTTTGCAACACGTTGGACAAACTTTTTATTGTTACCACAAATTCAAATTTTCTGGTGTCTCTTGGACTCATCAGGTCAAATGATTGACAAGCTCAAAAGATATCTTTATAATTTGTGTTTAAAATATGCTGGAAAACTTCAGGAAAAACACCCCAAACAAACCTTATTACCTTTTAAAGCATGAAGCTTAGGAGTCATAATTTCTCTCACTTTTCTTCTTATATGCTCTTGAATTCACATGTGCACAGAGATAAAAATTCATTTTTCATATAATTATTATTTTCAATATCTTCCAAACTTATATTCACAAAATGCCATATCATTGTTCCTTAAAATAGAAATGTAATCACCCTAACAATATTTATTTTTTGAAATTTATTTTTATTAGTCCTAATCAGTTATACATGACAGCAGAAAACGTTTTGATTCATTGTACATAAATGGAGCACAACTTTTCATTTCTCTCCTTGTACAGGATATAGAGTCACATCACATGTGCTGTCATACACCTACATAGTGTAATGATGTTCATCCCATTCCACCATCTTTTCTAGCCCCATGCACACTCCCTTTTCCCCCTTCCCCTTGGCCCAATCAAAGTTCCTCCATTTTCCCGTGCATATCCCCCATCATGCATCATCTAAAAAAAAATCTTGGGAACTAACTTAACAAAAGAGCTGAAACACTTCTACAATGAAAACTACAGAACTAAAGAAAGAATTAGAAGAAAACTTTAGAGATGTAAAGATAGATAGGGAGAACTAACAAAATGGTCATAATACCCAAAGGTCTATACAGATTCAATGTGATTCCAATTAAAATCCCAACATCATTCCTGATAGAAATATAAAAAACAATCATGAAATTCATCTGGAAAAATTAGATCCAGAATAGCTATCACAATCCTTAGCAAGAAAAATGAAGCAGGGGGCATCACAATATCACACCTTAAACTATACTACAAACCTGAAATAACAAAAACAGTTTGGTATTGGCAACAAAATAGACATCTAGAACAATGGCATATAATTGAAGACACAAAAACAAACCCACATATAGTTATTTTATACTATACAAAGGTGCCGAAAACATGCATTGGAGAAAAGATACCATCTTCAATAAATGGTGCCAGGAAAACTAAAAATCCATGTGTAGCAAAATGAAATTCAACCCCTATCTCTCACCATGCACAAAATTCAACTCAAAATGGATCAAAGACATAGGAATTAGACCACAGACCCTGCACTTAATAGAGGAAAAAGCAGGCCCAAATCTTCATCATGTCAGATTAGGCACTGACTTCCTTCACAAAACTCCTAAAGCACAAGAAATAAAATAAAAATCAATAAATGGGATGTATTCAAACTAAAAAAAGCTTCTTCTTAGGAAAAGAAATGATCAATGAGGTAAAGAGAATCTATTTTGGGGAGCAAATTTTTGCCACATGCACATCATTTAGAGCACTAATCTCCAGGATATACAAGGGATACAAAAAACACCAAAAAAAAAAAAATCAAATCAATAAGTGGTCTAAGGAGCTTAACAGATACTTCTCAGAAGAAGATACACAATAAATAAATACATGAAAAAAATTTCTACATCTCTAATAATTAGAGAAATGCAAATCAAAACTACTCTAAGATTTCATCTCACACCAGTCAGAATGGTAGTTATCAAGAACAGGAACAATAAGTATTGGCAAGAATGTAAGGGGAAAGGCACAATTTTACATTGCTGGTGGGACAGAAAATTGGTGCAATCACTCTGAAAAGCAGTATAGAGGTTGCTTAGAAAACTTAGTTTGGAACCACCGTTTAACCCAGCTATCCTACTCCTTATCTATACCAAAAGGATTAAAAACGGCATACTACAGTGATGCTGCCACTTCAATGTTTATAGCTGCACAGTTCATAAAAGCTAAACTGTGGAATCAACCTAGATGTCTTTCAATAGATCAATGGACAAAGAAACTGTGTATATATTAACAATGATTATTTATCGTCTTGACAGTACAAAATAACACATTATGGGTATATGCAAATAAAAAATAGCATGAAATAATTTCCAGGAAAATCAAAGTTTCAAATTTGAGTCAGAAACAAAATCTATATTTTTTATTTTAAATTGATATATACATGGTAGAATTTGCTGCCAATAGGACACTCTATAAGGAACAGAAAACACTGAGTGCAATTTTAAAAGTAAAGGAGCTTACCAGAAAGAAACAGGCAACTTCCAAATGCCTAGTCTATTAGTTAACAGCTATTAATTTCAAGGAGAAGCTGTAAACACAGGCATTCATTCACATCTTTATTGAATGTTTTCTGGAGATCACATCAAGTGACAATACTCCTGGAAGCATTGGAGAAAACATTTTATCACACTCTAAAGCACTGGGCATTACTGTTAATAACTAGATTTTTGGTACTTTTTTTTAACTTTATTTAAATATTTTTAACTATAGTTGGACACAATACATTTATTTTATTTATTTATTTTTAGATGATGCTGAAGATCTAACAGCACCTCGCACATGGTAGGCTAGCATTCTAATGTTGAGCCAAAACCCCAGCCCCTTCATTGTTTTTTAATTAGAGAAAAATCATATAACTACATATAATATTTTTTACCTCAGGTTTTACTGAACATAAATGAAGTGGAAGAGAAGGGGGATACTGTAATAAAGTCAGGAAGCCAAAGAACAAAAGGCTTCCGTCTACAGAGACTCAAGGGGTACACTTCCCCTTCTGTGAATCCATGATTTGGAAATCTCAAATTCCCCACCAGAATTCCCACTATTGTTTCTTTTTAAAGAACTTTGAATCCCACAATTTAATCTCAATTCCTTCCCTCTTTGCTTTCTCCTTTCTCTCTCTCCTCCTCCCTCTTTCAACACCAAGTAAATATTATATGTTACCATATAAATTCCCATAGGTAGGGATTTTTGTCTTTCATTCATGGATGTGTTGTAAGTCCTTAGTATCGAACATGTACAGGTGCTCAATAAACAGTTACTAAACTGAACTGAATGTGCCATTCCTGAGAAGAGGGAGATACATAAGAGAGTTTCAGTTCTTAAGGCAGCCATTATCTATCTGAGGAAATAAACAGGGTTATCATATCAACAGATGTGACATATTAGAGGAGCCGTGCACAAAATGTTCTTGTAATATTGAAGGGCAGAAAAATAATTGTACTTCTGAATATCTGGGAATTATTCCAGAGATAATGCTTTAATCTTGACTTGGGAAAGCGGAATAGCAGGTAGCAAAACATACAAGGCAAGGAAAAGCCTTCCAGGCAGAGGAACCAGAATATACAAGGACATGGAGGATGAGACTGCAACACTGCCTGGGTACTTGTTTAGAGATGAGGGTACAGCAGTGTCTGGGCATCACAGCAAAAGTGCACCTATAGGAAACGCTCAAGAATTTCAAACAGGGCATAAATTTCTTCAGATTGTGATGCTCACAGACAGTTTTGATATAGGAGGACGGGGAGGGTTGGAAAGTCTGGAAATCTATGACTTAATTAAGGATCAATCACATTTACCTAGGCAAGAAGTGAGAAGTTCCCATACTAGGACAATGGAGGTATCTTCAAGAAAAAGGTGAATATATGAAGTATTTAAGGACATAATTTATGAGGCTGCATGACTGATTAAAGGATTTTGTTAGAGCTGAAGCAGGAGAATTAGGTGGCCTGTGTGTTTCCCAATTTGGGTACCTGAAAATTGCTGAGATCACAGAAAAAAAAATAGGTAGATCCTTCATAACGTAGAATAAGAACCAAATACCTAATATAAGAATATACCCTCTTACAGTCTATAAATAGTGTTCTTGAAAGTCTCCAACTGATGATTATTTAGGGTATTGATGGAGAAGTGGAGTGGACAGCCAGGAAAACAGTGAGAGATGGAGACAGCATTGGACTGGATAAACACAATGTGAAGTTATGGCTGGAGATTTAGAGGATGAAGTTAAGATGGAGATATGATATCAGAAGTGAGGGGACATGAATAATGAAGGGAACAGAGATCAATAAATGACGAATTATTGAAAGGACCAAGAAAACCATTCTGGAAAGCACAGATATTGAAAAATTTAAGGGCCTATGAAAGCAATATTTGCATGTTATGATCTTTAGATAGAAAATGTTGTTGAATAAATTTATTTACTTTCAATTTTGAAGTATCAAAGAAAACTCAATCATACCTTTAAATTACTAAATGATACCATAATTGATTTACACAAATTCATTTGTCTTTCTTTGCTTGCACCACGTTTATAAAATGAACAGCAAAAGTAGCTTTTCAACATCAATGAATGGATGTACTGGCATGCAACTTATAAATGAGAGATCTTGGGGCCACTGTAAGCCCAATTGACCTCACTTCACAACAGCCACTCTGCTCACAGACACACCCAGAGCATCCTCATTCACTTTTCACATGACAAGGAGTAGGAGCTTCACTAGCTTCTAATTTGGAAAGAGTAGTCACAAGTGAAGACAGATGACTGAAGGAAAGGATCAATAGAGTTCAATACAAATGCAAGTATTAATGAGTTTTAGACCTATCACACCAGATCATCAAGAGCACAGAATGGCTGTCTAGGTGCCCCTTAGAAGTTATCAGCAAATCACAAGATGCTTCAGGTCTTTATCAAGAGATAAGAAAACTGCTATAGTATGACTGAGCCAGTCATTGCTACATCAGAGGGGATTTTGAATCTGAGTTTCTCAACTCTTTCTTCTCCCTTCCACTTCTTCCTTGACAGTCACCACCTGCACACTATGTTAGAGTAACATGGTGCCCTTCCTAGCCACTCTGCTCTTAACATCCTTCCAGGATGGAGATGGCTGCATGTACAGTGATGTGATGAGGGAGGGCTCTGCACTCTACACCCTCAGGGGCTTGCTGGGTTTTAGAATGAGCTACAGCTCCAGTTTCCAGCATTTCTCCCAGATGTACACTGAGTGGGACATTAGGGGGCTCAGGGGTTGAAGAAAGTCTTAGGGGTTCAAGCGCAGGTGGGTGGGGGACATACCTGGATCCAGAAAGAGGAAAGTGAAATTAGTTCAGGATTAGAGCCCAGACATGCCATTGATTAATTAACATTTGAAAATCTCTAAAACAGGCAAAAATATCCTTGTCAGCTTAATTTTTCCAAAGGGTACTAGATGTTCTCTCCTTCTTTGTATCAATGCTTAACAATCTTTTAATGAATTAGGAGTGACTTGTAGCCCACACAGTGGAGTCTGGAGTTCTCTCACTGTCAGGTTCAGAACACAGGAAAAGTGGACCTTACACTATTGTCAGTTTTTCTCTTCACAATGTAGTGATTGACCTTGAAGAGTGGGTTTAAATTGCTCCGACCCAGGTCTATACATAGTAGTTTGAAGGGAGAGAATTATTTCTTTGTTAGAAAAGCAGACATCGTATCACAGCGATGTTCTGAACTTGACTAACTGTGTTATTTAGTGGAACTGCTCAGAGATATAGGTATCTTAATTGGTATTTCATAGACTTTAAAACTTTTTCTTCAGAATGAAAAATCAATCAAGTAGACTTGATCATCTGAGGAAGACTGACAGAACAAAAAGTCTCTGAGGCAACCCTTATGAATTTATTTTAGGGGGGAATAAATTATGTTGCATAGATTTATTATGCAAATTAATTTTACTCCTAAGGTACATTAGAGCATTTCACAGGCACAGCAGGCACCTGCAAATATTTCATGAAGAAGTAAATTCAATAACTGAATGGACTTCATTAGACTTCTCAAGATGTAAGGATTATGAAGGTGGTGGATTTCTCATCCACAGGGGGAAGTCTGGCTCCCCAGTAGAATGTAATTCATATCAGAGGCAGAAATTTGTTTGAAATAAACTCTGTTTTGAGTTAAAAGTAATAAATACATGGTATGATTTTCAATATAATATCAGAAAGTTAAAATGTTTTTATATTATTCAATTAATATTAAAAGTAACTAAGACCATCCTAGCTATTTTCTATTCTGGTCTGAAAACTCATGTCTTCCAACAAATTTTCCTAACAATAACAACAACAACAATAAAAACTAGGAAACATTCTAATGCAAAAACAAAAAGAGGAAAAAATTTTAAAAAAACCTAAACTCAAATCAGGTTTTACACACACACACACACACACACACACACACACACACACATATACAACACAAATATAGATACATACTCATAAACATATTTATGTGTATATATATACATAGGTTATATATATATATATATATATATATATATATATATATATATATATATATACACATACATGTATATGAAACAAACACACACTGGGGGAATTTGTGATTTCAGGCATGAAAACTACTTCTTTATATTACGTCTACAAATTTCAGTGTTTAATCAATGTTTTCCCAAAATTCAGCCAAACATGATATGCCTATCATCACCTTGGCCATGACTAACAAAGTAGTGGTCACATGAAAATCGACCAATTCACCTTGAACCTCTTTTGGACAGATGCAAAAGTAGCTTGTGAGAGCTTATGAAGCCATACACATTTTGGGCATATATTTACTTAATCTGGAATCAAATGTGAAAAATTAAACAAAATGTGTAAAGTTAGCAATTATATCTGTTTTTATACAGTGCAAAATATTTAAAGAAGCATCTGGGTGTTTATTTACTTAGATAACTTTATCCAGTTTGAGCACTTAAATCATTTAATTTTAATCCAATGTTCAGCAAGTTTAAGAAGTAAAGAGATAGCATAACCCATATGTAAAATTTTTGGAAAATTTAATGATGTAAATTGATACATGGCAGGAGAGAAAATTCAAAAAGTGAAGATGGGCAGAAACTACTAACACAAGAGAGAAAATAAGTGTTAAAAGTAGAAAAATGCAACCATACTCACAAAATAAACATTCCAGATATAAAGAATCAATACATCATCATCATTGTAAAAGACTAAAGCACATAAATGTTGTGCCTCACACAGGAGTTCTGCAGTGGGACAAGGTTGGCAAGAGAGAAGCACACCCAGCTGGGTATGGTGGCACATACCTATAATCTCGAGGCTGAGACAGGCTGACCACAATTTTTTTATGCATTTCACTCCTCAGGCTCCTCTTCTACTTGTCTCATGAATGCTGGTGTTTCACAAAGATCTTTCTTGCCTCAGTTTCTTCAGTCATTTCATTGGTTGTATCCCACTGCCATTTAAGCCCGCCACCCCACTGCTCCCCCTTCTATATCCTGCCCTGTGCTGCAGAAAGATGGCCTCAGAGATCTCTAGGGGTTTCAGTAGCCTTTGACTTCATGGTATGCTGGGCCAGTGGGAAGCCAGAAGTCACAGAGTAGAAGAGAGGTAGTCATGGTAGGTATTCCCTAGGCTCCTTGCCCACCAAGTCAAGTGCTGGCAGGGTCTGAGTTCCTCCCTGAGTAACACATGTCTACAGGTGTGATGGACCTATAGCCGTACCCACAGCTCCAGCTTCTCCCTCTTCAAGCAGAAGCCAACTCTCTAGGACCAGAAGTGGTAATGACTCTGCTGATGCTAGTCCCAGTGTGTTTCTCATCACAGCTGGTTTGTTTAAACCTTGTCCCACTGCAGAACTCCTGTGTGAGGCACAACGTTTTTTTATGCTTTGGTCTTTTACAATGATGATGATGTATTGGTTTTTCATATCTGGTATGTTCATTTTGTGAAAATGGTTGCATTTTTCTTCTCTTGACAATTATTTTCTCTCTTCTGTTAGTAGTTTCTGTCCATCTTCACAATCTTTACGAGTTGTCTTGCCTTCAAAATTTCTTTCAGTACTTGATTTATGGTTGGCATCTGCTTTCTGCTGGAATCCAGACTAATGCTCCATTTTATTCTCATCTTTAACTCCTACCACATGATAATGACTTTAAGTTACTATCTCCAGATTTCTTTACAATGTTCAAACATGCATTTCCAACTGCCTTGTACATATCCTCAAATAAAGCTTAAAATTAGCATGCCCCATAGTAGCACAATTCACAATAGCAAGACTGTGGAACCAACCTAGATGCCCTTCAATAGACGAATGGATAAAAAAATGTGGCATTTATACACAATGGAGTATTACTCTGCATTAAAAAATGACGAAATCATAGAATTTGGAGGGAAATGGATGGCATTAGAGCAGATTATGCTAAGTGAAGCTAGCCAATCCCTTAAAAACAAATGCCAAATGTCTTCTTTGATATAAGGAGAGTAACTAAGAACAGAGTAGGGATGAAGAGCATGAGAAGAAGATTAATATTAAACAGGGATGAGAGGTGGGAGGGAAAGGGAGAGAGAAGGGAAATTGCATGTAAATGGAAGGAGACGCTCAGGGGTATACAAAATTACATACAAGAGGAAGTGAGGGGAAAGGGGGAAAATATAAGGGGTAGAAATGAATTACAGTAGAGGGGTTAGAGAGAGAAGAGGGGAGGGGAGGGGACAGGGGGGATAGTAGAGGATAGGAAAGGCAGCAGAATACAACAGTCACCAGAATGGCAATATGTAAATCAATGGTTGTGCAACTGATGTGATTCTGCAATCTGTATACAGGGTAAAAATGGGAGTTCATATCCCACTTGAATCAAAGTGTGAAATATGATATATCAAGAACTATGTAATGTTTTGAACAACCTACAATAAAAATTAATTTAAAAAGAAAAAAAAATTAGCATGCCCCAAATTGGGTCTGCCTCCCTCATGCACCTCTTCTTTCCCCACCTACACCTCCTTTCAACCCATTTCTCAGTCTGTATTTAAAGAACAGACAACCATCCACCCACCTGCACAATCTAGAAGATTTTCAATTACCCCCACCTTCATCATTCCTCTCTCCTTCAGCCAGTAAAAAAAATCTTCTTGGTTTTTCTTCCTCGATAGTTCTCAAATGTATTACTGCCTCTACACCAGCATTTTATACTTCAGAGTGAGCCTATGTATGAAGTCTCTGTCATTGTGTCACACTAATTATGTTGTGAGCAATTTGAATAAAGAGACAGTTGAGTGAAGGAAAAAATGAATGAATGAGTACATGAATGAAAACAAAACCACAGGTAAAGATGGACACACAAAAAGAAGTTTTACTAGGTGGATATATCAGGCTCAAAAGGCTGAGTCTTGCACCACCCGGTCCCAACATTACCCACTCAACCTTAACTCCTAGCACTCCTAAATTACTTACAGTGGAGTTAACATTTCTTCTTCATGCCCCCATGTCCATCTATTTTTTTGCCTCCAACAATAACACCTATTGCCAAGTTTCCACCATTTCTCAGCTGGATGTCTCCAACACCCCTCAGTTCTCCAAAAGAATCCACTGCTCTCTACAATGCATTTCCCATGCTGCAGACAGTGTGAGTGTTTCTAAATGTCAGTGAGAACATCTTGTGATTGTTGCCACCCTGTACCACCCACTCTTGGGTACGGTTTCTCAACAGTCCAAGTTCCTGGAATTAGAAGGTTGAAAGTCCTAAATGTGGCCTCCAAATCCCACCATGGTCCCCACTGGCTTCCTCAGTCTGACAGCCCACCCTCCCCTCCAGCCCCAAGAACTTTCAAACTTTCCAGAGGAGTCTCATGCACCACTTCTACTAGTTGGAATATTCTTTCCTAATTTCATTTGCTACCCCTATGTATTTCACACTTCCTACCTTCTGTGATAAGGTCAGACTGCTTTAGGGAATCAGCAATCTCTCCACTGTAGACATCATTTCAATTATCACTGTGTATTTACTCTCTTGATGGGATGGTTAAGGTTGGTCCCTAAGTCTCAGAGAGAGACATTTATCTCTTTTTAATTCATGGCTTCATACGTGCTTGTTGAATGAATGTATCACCTGATATGTTCATTTTGACTTCCACATCTTTAAAGATGGTTCCAGTTCCTAAGGAACCTTCAGCTCTGCCCAAAATGCAAACTTAGTGTTTCTTACCATGCCCAGCACAGAATTCATTTTAAGTAAACAAATAGTCATTAATGAAAGTAAGTTCTAGATACTGTCTTAAGGACAAGGACTGCCTGGCTGCCTAAGACCTCAACAGCTCACTGAAGACTGCCTCTTCTGCCAGGAAGAGGAGCCACCATCTTCCTCCTATGGGAGAGGCACAAATGAAGAAATGGCCAAAATCCAAAGCAGCACACTGGAGAGATCAATTAGTGTCTCTGGACATTCAAGAGCTTCACAATGGAAGAAACACTTGTCTAACATTATTAAGTTCTTCTTATTTAATATTTCCCAAGTTATAAGCAAAAGTTTTGATAATAATTGCTACTTATTGAGCTTCTACTTGGTACCAGTCACTATGATTACAGTTTTCCATAAATTACTATTTAAATTTACTTCATAGCATTTCTTACTGTAAATTTCAGTGACATGATTTTATAACAAAATACCATTCAAGTATATAGCATGTGGTCATTATTTAAATTGCTTCACTTAATATCACAAAATACTACTCAAAACCTGAAAACCAAGGTGGTGTGTTTTCTCCATTTGTGTTCTTCATCCACCTCCACAATGCTGTACCAGACCCAGGCTACATGGTTAATACACACCTCTGGATCAATGGCATCCAGGTGATCTTTAAGGACACATGGTGGAGTTCCTATTCCCATTAAAATACTATAATTAAGTTATCATCATCATGAAAATTTTAACTTAACTACGAATGATTTTTTTAAAAAGTAAAATCATGAACACTGCACACCTGCTGTAATAAAATAATGCCTGCCCTAAAAAAAGGGACAGAAAAAACCCTATCTCTAAATAAAATACAAAAATAGGGCTGGGGATGTGGTTCAGTGGTTGAGTGCCCCTGAGGTCAAACCCCAGCCCCCCCCTCAAAAAAAAATCTTTAGCCCATTAAAAAACCTGTCATGAATAGGATGATCTGGCAATGAAGACCTGAGACTAAAGCACTAGCCCAAAACAGAGACATATAGGGATAGGGAACACAGATATGATGCATTCAACAACTGAAGTTCCACACTATGAGCTGGAATGTCAGAATAAAAGATTAAGAACTTATTTTCTATCTCATGTTATAATGATCAAATCATGAACGATCAGTAGGCATCTTTAGAAAGCAGGGAAACTGAATCTATACATAGCAAGTCACATACATAACACATTAAAAAGTGTATAGCTTTTAAAAATTGATATCATTCATAGAGTGTTTTAAAGGAGAATACAATATTTAATTTTAAAAATGATGAACACTTATTAGCAAAAACTTGGAAACATTTATGAAACTAAATACAAATTTATGCCAAGTAATTTTACTCTAACAAAAAGGTCAATAAGATCATTAAAAATAATGCAGTGTAGAGGAAAGAGATTTAAGGTATTTGAATTTTGTAAGAAATTGATCCCCTTTCACACTTTGATGGATAATGTGGACATTGTAAACATTTTTATTGAATGCTAGGATATATGAACAAAACAGATCAGAGGATCCCTGAGTCTGAAAGCATTAATCATATATAATCTTATCTATATTTCTACAATAATGTTTCAAAATATCAGGAAGATAAACTAAATAGCTATATATATATATTCCTGTAATTTTCTGATGCCAAACTTCAGATCCCACTGCATTTATCATCACTAACTGAAAGCAAACTCCAAATGTGGGGACAAGTTGTATTTCCAAATGATCAAATCTATGAAAAGCATAATCCTTCCACTCTATTTGGAAAATGTCAGTCTTTATGAAAGGCTGGGAAAGAGCTCTTGGTATGGACATAACTGTAGTCAATGGACTGTACTCAAAAGAATTCTCGTGAGAGCTGGGCAACTTAGAAAGTCAGATCCAGTCAAATCAAAACATTTATTGAGGCAGACATTGGACCATGGACAGCAGAAAGAAGTGTCTCTGTGTTCACAGAGGCAATAAAACACCTGAGATAAGCAATGCAGGACTGCAGTGTGGCTATGAATCTTGCCATTTACTTTCTTCCCTCCTCCCTTATCTCATGCCCTTTTCCATCATACCATCTGTACTTCTAAAATGCCATCCCTCCTTCAGGACCTATTTCAGTTGCCACCCCATGCTTAGTACACACTGGATTTTCTCTTCCTTCCAATAAACCACCATCCGATAAAATAAATTAGGCTTAATGTCAAAGCAGCAGCAAGAAAATCAACCACCCAAATGACTGATGATTATGGGCAGTGTATTCCTTCTCAAAATTGAAACATTGTCCCACTGCAACAACAATAGCACTAGAAATTTCCCCTGAAAAACACTGAGAGTGAAGAAACATGCATGGAAAAAGGTCAGTTCATTTGTTTTTCCAAGAAGCAAATAAATTTTAAAGAATTGTACTTTCATTAATTAAAAACTTTCAAAGCTTGAAGGCATTAACAAGAGAATCCTAAAGAAAGCCCTCATATTTCTCCTCAACATAAGAACAACTCATTTGCTCAAAAATCACCAATTGCTTCTAAGACACATAGCATGGCCCAAGAAAGATGATATTTTTTGCACAATATTATAGGTCATTCATACAGATGTTGTTCCTTAATCCAGACACTAAAAAATGGAGGTCCACCAGAGAGGTCTGAAACTTGGGAATCTTGTTTCCGATTCAATGTATTTTTAATTAAATATATTTTATATATCATATATCATGCACATAAACTCAACTACAAAGTGATATTCAAACATTAGTAAAAGTCATCCTAAAAACAGATTTTATGCCTCTCGTAAAAACACAGAGGCTCTAGCAACAGAAAGTCTGCATTCCTTCTTGCATTTTTAAAGACAGGCTCAAGGATAGTATTTATCATAGACCAGGACCAGGATAGGAGTGAAGAAGAAGGGGTGGAGAGTGGTTGGCCAGTGGGTACAAAGCCACAGCCAGACAGAGAAAAAAGACCTTGTTTTCTACTAAACTGCAGAATGACCAGTATTCCTAAAACTGCAGGGTATAATTCAAAACTGCTGAAAGAGAGGCTTTTGAGGAATTTCAACACAAAGAAATGAAACACATTAACCTAGGGCCATAGCTCAGTAATAAAGCATGAGACTTGCATATGTGAGCTGCTGGGTTTGATCCTCAGCACCACATTAAAAATAAAGACATTTGTGTGTCCATCTAATATATATATATATATATATATATATATATATATATATATATATATATATATATATATATAGAAATGAAACATTTGAAATGAACATCTCACCAAATATCCTCAGTTGATTATGATGCAGTGTATAAATGCACTGTACCCCATACAGATGCATAATTGCCACCTGAAAATTTTTAAAAGGTAAGTAAATAAATGAAGAAAGACTCCAATTTGGCAATGTGTGGCCTTCAAAAGGGCATACACTACCTGTCTAACCAGAGTCCTCTCCAAGGGGGTAATGTGCCCTAAAGTGTCCCACTGCCCTGCTGCTTCAGGCAAATGACATTTAGAACTTCTATTTCAACCCCTAAATGTAGATACATTTTTGCAAACCTTTAGAAAACATTTAGCTGATGTAGCACACATTATAGTCTAGGAAATGCCACTTCATTTCAAATCAAGAAGTAGTGGCATCAAATCAATATAGTTTTTAATTCAGAAATGAATCTTAGGTAATGAGAAATTAAAACTCTATCAAAAAGGAAATACTGGGAGTGGGTTGTGGCTTAGTGACAGAGTGCTTGCTTCACACATGTGAGACATTGTGTTCAATTATCAGCACAACATAAAAATAAATAAAGTAAAATATTGTGTCCATGTAAACCTAAAAATAATATTTTTAAAAAAGGAAAAACTGTTTGTTAGATCTGGTTATCCTCTGACAAATAGTTATAACAAAATCTGTCGCCTATATTTTTTTTCTTCATCATGTTCATTTGTATAGAGTCTGAAATTTGCTCTATTTTTTAAATTGTCTGCAGTTAAGAGGGAAACGTATGGAACTTAGAATAAATAAATTCTGTGTTGATGTCTAAAAATGGAATTAGGCATATCTGAAATAGAGGTCTTTAAATGCTGAATTATTTCTAAATTGAAATTCCATTCAAAAGATGTGCACATTTTAGAATAAATAAATAAAGTGATATTTTAGTATTCCCCCTCCCCAGGAAGAAAGAGGGTAAAGCATATTCATATATTTCTCTAATCTTTAAACTAAGTTTTTAAAAAATAAGTTTCAAGTGTGCTTAATACAAAACTTTTATTATAACATTTGATCTTTCTCTAAATCTTAACCAATTCCATTCATTAATTTTCCCAACTTGCACTTTTTCCCCATGGTAATTTTCCATAACAAAGATTTTTGTAAGTCTCCTTTTCATTCTAGAATCCCTTTCACATTTCAAGCCCATTTGAATTGTTATCCTACTTTATTGGGGAAAAAAATTTCATCATCACTATTTACATTTCTGTTCAATCTCACAATAACCATCATACAAAAAAGCATCTAAATCAGACCTACAACATAATTACTTTTCAACTAGTAATATAAGTTTATTTCAATATGTAAACCCCCTCAAAAATACAATGCCTTGGAGCTCCACAGTCATTAACTATAAAAAAAAACAATATGTATTCATTGAATGGAGATGAACTATGCAAAGAAAACCTATAGACAGGCTATTTAATGTTAGAAGCATGGGATGGGAACCACTTGTGTTGGAACACACACTGAAGGGGAAGATGTGTTCCATATGCATGTGTATCTTGCAATATCGGCTTCCATAACAAGAGGCTGCATCCCATATCAAATCTATCCTATGGTATTTGAAACAGAAAGAATTTGTTTTTTTTTCTTTTAAATTTTGTGGCCACAACAATTCTGTCTACGTGTACATATTTGTTGTAGTTTCTTCATTCTCTCTTTGGAAAAGTACTTACAGATGCATGATCTCTCTCTAAAGCAAATACATAGGCAATGTTTCAAACATAGGAAATAGTCCTAAATGGTTCACAGAATATAATTATCTCACAATATATAGTTATTTGGTCTACATAATTATGAACCACACTTTCTTTCTTTTCAAATAGTAACCCAGAAAATAAAAGGCTAAAATGGGGCATAGGTTATTTGCCTTTTGGGAATTCAGAAGCCAAGGGAGAAGTAAAGGTCTATGCAAAGCACACTGTGAAATAGTCAGTCTGCTTAACACAATTGCTCTGACACATACATTTTTCTCCCAAGGAGACCCATCCATTCACACTGCAAACACAATCAGCAGCATGAGGTAGGCAGCACATATCCTCATGAATTTCCAACAGGTTCATACATTTGCATACTTGTATGCAAATGAAGGTTTGCATGCTTGGCATCTGTCCATCTGGATGCACAAGCACACAGATCAAGATCACAACTTCAACATGCACCTAGCCAGGTAGACAGTAGACTCTTCTTGAAAATGACTCCAGTCAATTTTCCCCCTCCAAACCTCTACCCTTTAAAAACCAGAAATCAGCCTTTCTGTAAGGCAGTTGTGCCTGCAGAGGGTTCCAGAGAGGAGATCAAGTGCAATGCAGTAGCCACAGCTAATCAAGTATAGACTGGCTGGGTAGGTCAAAAAGCATAACAATGCTAAACCTTTACCTGCATTACTCTAAGAGCCACATTTTCCTCTTCCATCCCTTAAGTATAATTCAAACAAGCAGCTCCTCCAGGAGGTTGATCTGGGTGCTTTCCTAAAGAACATAGAAAATCAAACAAGCACCCCAACTGGCACTCTGCATACAACTATGGACATGCACACAAACACATGTACACAGCTTATGAGCTTCACCAAATCTGATGCTTTTTGCCTTGGATTCCACATGTGACAGAGAGAAAATCTAAGCAAAAGTTTGCTGGGTGAGGTAATCTCAGCTATGGCCTGGCCACCTCTTGCCTTATTCATGTCCCATTACAGATACATTCCATTGTTTGTCACCTCTGAATTTCCCACCCTCAGTTGGGGAGCTTCAATCCCATAGCATAAGGCCTTCTTGAGGCTCAAGCCCTACCCCAAGCCTCAAATTAACAGAACAGTCATTTTTGTACCATCCACAGTTTCTTCTTTTAATTCCTATAGAAAAATTATTTCTTACTAGCACAGAAAAAGTTTTCCTCCTTTAATAAGAGGATAAGCCAAGAAATAGGTCACCTGCTACCACCACCTGATTCTGAGAGCTGGGTGGTAAGAGCAGTCCTGACCTGGCAGTTTAGCTCCAGGTGGCCTTCCCATGACAGTTCTCTAAGCCCCAAAACGCCAGCGTCATCAGGTCCACCACATCTTGGTCTTCTGCCTCTTGGCATTAATCAGGAAGCCACTGTCCTTAGGCTCTTGAGTCACTTGTGAGGTGTCATGCTTCCATGCCTGCCTTCTTAGAACCCTGCTGGAATCTTTGTGGAACAAGGAACTGTATGGGAACAGGTATGGCTCTGAGTTTCCCCTTGGTGGGTTCCCCTGCCTCCAAGAGTGCTCAGCACATGTACAGCTGTGGCTTCCTCCAGGCAGCAGCCCAGGCACCTGTGCAAATAGCAGTGATCTGCGCTGGGAAGAGCCATTCCCCCCTACGCCCCTGGTTCCCCTGCATTCTCTTGCCATTTCTGGTCGGGCCTCCTCCCACCCATTCTTTTTAGCTTTCCCCTTCTCCTTTCTGTTTCCTTTATTTTGTATCCCCTTTTTCAAAAACAAACCAAAGACACTCCAAGTGGTAGGAGGGTCTCCCCCATCCTAAGAAATCTTCCTCTCCCTGTTAGCTGCAGGGTGGGCTGAACACCCAAACCCCATCCATCTGGTTCCTTATCTCTTGTCTGTCTCAAGGATGGAAAATCATCCCCCACCCCATTTGATGCAACAGAAACCCACATCTCACCCCTTCCAGGTATGCCTGAAGGCAGAAGATGACCCCCTTAGCAACTACTGCATGATCCATTCACCGTATTCCAACAAGATAAACCATTAGATTTTGGCTATAAAAACTCTCCTGCCACACCCCTCCCCTCTCTCTCATTCTCCACTCTCCTCTTCTCTTCTCTCTCTCACACACACACACACACACACACACACACTTTGCTCTCTCTTTCACCCCCACTCTCTCTGTTTTCCAGCTCTTTCTTTTTTCTCTTCCTACCCTGTGAATCTGACACTGCCACAATACAGACCTCTTGGTTGCTCTGAGTGTCCTGGTCACTTTCTTTTCACTCCCTGTGATGGTGGTCATAACTACCACAGACCTGCTCCTCTTCTCCTTCTACTAGTACTCTAGTAATTCACAAGTTGCCTGATTTGAAAGCCATACCTGCCTAGCTTCTGTGAATGCCCAGTTGCCCTGATAGCACCTGGATTACCAGTCTCCACGGGCCTGCTAGGCTGTTTTCTGCCGAGAAGGGGGAGGTGAAAGCCATCCAGGAGATCAAGGCCCCAGGAGCAGGGCTCTAGGAGCAGAGTCCCCATGGACATGGAAAGCCGCCAGAGACATAGGATGCTCGCCCAGGGCCTCAGCCTTAGGTGCAGAATGAAGCTTCAAGGCACCTGGAGAGGCCTGGCCCAGTGGCCCAGGGCGGATAGCGAGGGGTCAGGGAGGGACTCACTGTTGCTTCCAAAAAGCCGACTCCAATGCTGATCCCAGAGTTGCCCAGAAGAATGCTCTTCTGGGTCACAGACACGCTCTCTAGAGAGTGAAGGCAGCTAGATGGAGCCAAAAGTGGTTCACGCAGGTGAGTGTGCAGTGGAGTTCATCCAATGGTGCTCCCATGTCACCAGGTGAAATGGTGCAAAAGAGGTAGCAGCCGCTTATCTGACCTCACAGCACCGGGAGAATTCACTGTTGCTGAAGGTTTCAGTGAATGGGGTCCATGAGATACCTTCCTGCCCAGTGGGGACCCCTCTTCCACCAAAGGGCACTGTGCTCCCGGGGACCCTGGAGCTGTGTGTCACCTAGCAGGGTGTCACAATGTGTGTGTGTGTGTGTGTGTGTGTGTGTGTGTGTGTATATATATATATATATATATATTTTTTTTTTTCAGAATAACTTTTATCTTTTGCCAGATGTTAACAAGAATGAAAAAAAGAATAATGAGATCTATACCTAATTTAAATATATATAGCAAATTTAAAATCAAAAAGCAATAAGCATGAAATCAAATAATTAGGAAAGATTATTTAGCATCCAAAACTGAGATAAAAATAAATGTGATATTTATTAACCACTGAATAATTAAAGAGTCAAAAGAATAAAACAAAACTCAAAAAGCTGAATAAATATTAAAAGTTCAAATTTTTAAGAAATAATATTCAAAGTTATAAACTCAAATCTTTAGAGCATTAGAGGAAATGAAAATTTTTGGATATAAGTAACAAAATTAGAAAAAAGAAAACTCAGATTGAACAACAGGGAAAGATAAGGAGAAGGAAAAATTCCAGGAAGAAATTATGGGAATCATAATCAATAAAGAATTAAAGAGTGAAAGAGGACACCTGCCCCTGAAAATGTTGTCATTTTCAATGTCAAATAAAACTCCAATTTAATTTGTGATGCAAATGTGGCCATTTCCCATACTTGTAAAGATAAACATTACCAAAAATGTTACAATAAATTCATGCCAATTTTATCACTTTTGCATACTTATTTTTATTTTATCCCCTTTTCCATTTTTAGTATTATACCCTTATGTTGCAAGGCTGTACAGAGTGTGACTACTTTTATCCTTTCTTTTATAAGTTAAATATTAAAATTGCCATATTTAAAATTAACAATTCAAATGTTTTACTTATTTTACAAATTATAAATGTTGGGGATGGGATTGTGGCTCAGTGGTAGAGCACTTGCCTAGCACATGTAAGGCACTGGATTCAATCCTCAGCACCACATAAAAAGTAAATAAATAAAATAAAGGTACTGTATCCATCTAAAACTAAAATATTTTTTTAAAAAAATGATAAATATTTATTGGAACTAACTTAGATAATGCATTGGGTTATGAAGAAACTAAAAATACATATGTAATTCCACTAACTAGAGACAGAGATAAAATAGTACATTTGGATTAGAATCCTCTTTTTCTAAATTTTAAAATTGCCATACAATTCAACAAAGGAGACAGTGCTCAAGTGTACAATTCAAGATTTTTTGTGTATTCATAATGTGTAATCACACCACTATCAATTTTAGAATATTTTCAATCACAACAAAAAGAAACCCCATACCCACTGGTAATCCCTCCCCATTGCCTGCCATCTTCAAAATGATTCAAGCAACCATCTACTTTCTGTCTGTGGAATTCTCTATTTTGCACATTTTTAAAACTTGTTCTAATTAGTTATATATGACAGTAGAATAATTATAGGATAATACTGTCTCTCTCATTCCATGGTCCTACCCAACCCCAAACCCCTCTCCTCTTCTGTCTCCCCTCTGCCAAATCCAAAGTTCCTTCATTCTTCCCTACCCACCTCCATAATGGATCTGTATCTGCTTATCAAAGGAAACATTTCACCTTTGGTTTTTTTTTTGGATTTGGCTTATTTTGCTTAGCATGATATCCTCTAGCTCCATCCATTTACCTGCAAATGTCATAATTTAATTTTTCTTTAATTTCCTGGATATTTTAATAAATAGAATCATAATATGTGATCTCTTTGTGAAAAGCTTCTTATACTTAGCATATTTTTGACGTTCATTCATGTTGTAGTATGAATTAATACTTGATTTCTTTTTATAGCTTAATAATATTCTATTGTATGCACAGACCATATTTTGTGTATCCATTCATCAGCTGATGGACATTGAATTTTTTTTCACTTTTAAAAAATATGGATTGTTATTTTATTTATTTGTATGTGGTGCTGAAAATCAAGCCCAGTGCTTCAAATATGCTAGGCAAGTGCTCTGTCACTGAGCTAAAACCCCAAACCCATTTTCTGATAATTATATATAAAGTTGTAAATATTCTTGTACACATGTTTGCATGGGCATATCTTTTTTCAGTTCTTTTGGTGTGTATGCAAGAGTAGGATTTTGGGGTCTTGAGAGCTGGATCAATAATTTACCATTTTATATTGCTACCAGCAAAGTTTAAACATTCTAACTTCTTCACAATTTTTTGAAATAGTGGTGGTTTTTTTTCTTTTTAGTATAGCAATTCTAAAGGAGGCTGTGTTGTCTGGTGAAGTGGTATTTTCTGTAGTTTTAATTTGCATTTCTCTAATGGCTAGTGAGCATTTTTTCATGTGCTCATTGACCATTTGTATAACTTCTTTAGAGAAATGTCTCTTAAAGTTCTTCACCCACTTTTTTTTAGTTTATTTTTATTGAATTGAAATAGTACTTTTCTGGATAATAGACTCTTACCAGATATATGATTAACAAATATTTTCTCTCTTTTCTTGGGTTATCTTTTCATTATGTGAACAAAGTCCTTTGATGCCCACCACCCCCTCCCTCAAAATGTTTCACTTTTGATAAATTCCAAGTTATCTAGTTTTTATTATTTATATTTTATGCCTTTCTTTTCTCTTGAGAGTTTTAAGGTTTTAGTTTTTATATTTATATTTTTTGATCTTTTTTAGTTAAAATTTTGTATATGACATGATGTCAAGGGTCCAAATTCCCTCTTTTGCATGGGAATGTCTAGTTGTATAGCACCATTTGTTGAAAAGACTCTTCTCCTATTCAATGGCTTCAGTACCCTTGTTGAAATTAATTGACCATAGAGGTGTATTTTTTCTGGTCTTCAATTCAATTCATTGATCTATAAATCTATCCTTATGCCTATACAGCCTTGTCATGCTTTATAATAAGTTTTGAAATTGAGAAGCATGATTTTCACCTTTAACCACTCCTTTGTAAACTTTCACTTCAAAAACTTTTAAGTACTCACATTCTCATGTCAACAAATGCTATAACACCAATTTAAATAAAAATGTAAAATCCCACATGGTGAGTTTTGTTACTATAAAATGCAATTAATCTTTGCCCCTGCATTATTTGGAAAATTTTTTGTTGATATTAATATTCCATTAATTTCCATACAGTAATTACATCCAATTTTGTTAACATTATAAATACTGTTGCAATAATATTTTTTATATATTTTGTTAAGCTCCATTTAAAAATATCCTTAGACAGATTATTCTAACTCAAGATTTATCAATCATAGTATATCAATATTTTCTGACAATTGATACACATCATATATGTGTATGTATGTACAGTATTATTTCAAACATATTGTAACAATTTGTTTTGCTGCTCCAAAACCATACTTCTTTTAGAATTAGTTATTATGTTTTTCTAAACAATGACATCTATTGTTTGAGAGTTTTACCTTTATTACATAGTTAACATTCTGTTCTAAGTATTTTTAAAAATCTGTTCTAGTTAGCTATACATGAAAATAGAATACATTTACACACTTCAGTGATTAAAAACAGTGCCTCATTTTTATTTTAATTACCTTTGTATGATTACTACAGATGTTCTAATATATGGAATGCTATAATCGCATTTTATTTTTAGAACTTTGCTTTTTTATGAGAATTATCCAATTTTCTGTTAAGGTTTTCAATCCAGGTCTTCAGTCCAGATAGTAAAAACTTTTATTAAAGTGTAATATTGCAAATTAAAACTATAATCAGATATCAACCCATATCTGAAGATGATTATTATCAAAAAGACAAGAAATAACTGTGGTGAGAATGTGGAGAAAATGTTACACCTTGTACATTCTTGGTGGTAATGTAAATTAGTACAGCTACTATGAAAAACAATATGGATATTTTTCAAATAATTATAGATTATATAGTTACTATATTGTGATCCAGCAATTCCACTTCTGCATATATGTTCAAAGGAAAAGTAATCAGTATGTCAGAAAGCACCTGCATTACTGTGTTTATTGTAGCACTACTCATAGTAGCCAAGACATAAAATCACATAACTGTCCATCAATGGACAGATAGGTAAACAAAATGGAGTAAATGTGCCATGGTATACTATGCAGCCTTAAAAAACAAAGAAATCCTGTCATTTGTGATAACATGAATGAACTCAAAGGATATTGTGCTAAGTGAAAGAAACTGATCATGTATAATTAAATACTGCATTATCTCATTTATAGGTTGGAAACGAAAGTAATTGAATCCATAGAAATAAAGAGTAGAATAGTGGTTACTTGAGGTATGAGTTGAAGGTATTGGATCAGGGAGATGTTTTTCAAACAAGATAAGATTTCAGTTAGACATGAAGAAGAAATTTCAGAGATCTCTTGTACACATGGTGACCATAATAAATAATGATGTATTGTACACTAGAATATTGCTTTAAGAGTAGGTTTAAATGTTTTTGACACAAGAAAATAAGTATATGAAGCAATGGGCATATTAATTAACTTGATTTCATCATTCCACAATGAATGCTTATATCAGAACATGCTGCTCAACAAAATAGATACAATTTTTATCTGTTAATTAAAAAATAAAATTATAATTTTTAATTAAAAAAATAAAATATAATATTAACTGCTTTCTATAATTTTTGCTGAAAACAATTTCCTGCCACTTCTGCCTCAGTTCTTTCTAATGTACGAGAATTGAATAGCAGTCAAAGCATCATGCTGGGTTTAGAAAAATGTATTTTTGAAAAAAATGAAAATAGGAACTCTGCTGATTGTAGATCCATCAAAACTGGCCTTTTATGCACACTTATACATTGCTGGTGGGACTGAAAATTGGTGCAGCCAATGTGGAAAGGAGCATGGTTATTCTTTAGCGAACTGGGAATTGATTCACCATTTGACCCAGCTATCCCACTCCTCTAACTATACTGAAAGGACTTAAAATCAGCACACTATAGTAACTCAGCCACATCAATGTTTATAGCAGCCCAATACACAATAACCTGATTGAAGAACCAACCTAGATACTCTTCAGTAGATGAATGGATAAAGAAAATGTAGTATATATACACAATGAAATATCACTTAGCATTAAAAGAGAATAAAATCATTGCATTTGCAGGTAAATGGATAGAGTTGGGGAACACAATGCTATGTGAAGTAAGATGATCCAAAACTAAATGTGGAATGTTTTCTCTGATATAAGGGTACAGATTCATAATGGGGATGGGGGGACATGGGAGGAATAGATGAACTTTAGATAGGGCAAAGAGGAGGGCGAGGAAGGAAGGGGGCATGGTGATAGGAAAGATGGTGGAATGAGATGGACTTCAAATACCCTAAGTACAGGTATGAAAACACAAATGTTGTGACTCTACTTTGTGTACAACCAGAGACATAAAAAATTGTGTTCTATTTGTGTAATATAAATTGAATTGCATTCTGTTGTCAAAATTAGAATAAATAAAGATTTTTAAAAAGTGGCCTTTTATTCATTTTGGGAGATATCTTTATTATTTCATATATTTACTTTGAAAATAACACTCATTAGTGTAATATTTTAAAGGTACTAGAGGATAACAAGTGAAAATCCCTCCTCTGCAATCAGTTTCCACTTTATGATACCAGTTTCCTCCATCCCAACATAGATCATCCATCATCTGTCCAATCAATATTTCTGTAATTCCTGCTCTGTATAGAGGCAACATACAGTGGTTCAGAGAGCATTGAATCCCAGTTCTGACACCTGATAGCCCCTGGCAGTGGGTCAAGCCCCAGCAGTCTCATCTGTGAAGTAGGTATAGCGACAGTTGCCTCAGGAATGACAGAGAGGAAATATATAAGGTGGTTGGTAGAGACACACGTCCTATGGTTACTGCTGTAAACAAGATCACTTGGGGCCATCCTCAAGAACTCTGCTCCACAACTAAGAACATAACAGAGAGGAAGAGCATGAGGAAAAGATTACAACTAAACAAAGATGAGTCGGGGGAGAGAAAGGGAGAGAGAAGGGAAAGCATATGGAAATGGTAGGAGACCCTCAATGTTACACAAAATTACATATAAGAGGTTGTGAGGGGAAAGGGGGGAAACAAAGGAGAGAATTGAACAATAGCAGATGAGGTAGAGAGGGAAGATGGGAGGGGAGGGGAGGGGGGATAGTAGGGGATAGGAAAGGTAGCAGAATAAAACAGTCACTAATATGCCATTATGTAAAAATGTGAGTGTGTAACCGGTGTGACTCTGCAAATTGTATTTGGGGTAAAAATGGGAGTTCATAACCCAATTGAGTCAAATGTATGAAAGATGATATATCATGAGCTTTGTAATGTTTTGAACAACCAATAAAAAAATATTTTTTAAAAAAGAACTCTGCTCCAGAGTCCCTCAAGATTTGCATCTTGGTTCCCCCTTCTCATTTCCCCATTTTGAATTGGGCTACTTCTCTTGCTGCTGACCTAGAATCCTATGTCACCATTTCCCACCTAGAGGCCCATCTAGAGGTCAGGCCCCTCCAGTACCCATGAGAAAATGTCACTGCTTCATACCATCTTTGAGAGTTTTCACCCAAATTCTCAAACTTTGCATTCACCAGAATTATCTTGTTAGGTGCAATAAAAACCAATTGGGTTTTTGCCTAATGTTCTGGACCAATGGTGTTTAGCCAGGGGAGAGAAAAGGGATAATTGTTTACCTCTTTCATGAAGACAAAAATCAGTTCCCACAATCCCAGAAGCTACCATATAGTGAGGCAGAAAATAGAAGTTTGATACTTCAGACCCTTTTTTTTCTAGTGACAGAAGCTAGAAGTCTATAAACCTAAGTATCTCAATAATAAAATGTTATTACTAGTGAAAAATCCATGCTTGGTATTTCCTAAGAAGCTGTCAAGACCAATTCAAGGTCAAAGTATCCTTTTGGAAGCCAGACTAGACAATAGATTGATCCCCTAGGGCAGGTACAAAGTTTTATACTTTGTGGGCTGGTTATTCATAACTGGGAAGTCTGTAAAGAACAGTGGAAAAGAGAACAGACAGACCTGGCCCACACCCAGAATCTACCACTTCCTAACTGTGAACCATGTGTGAGTGACTAAACCTTTCTGACCTTCAGTTACCTCACCTGTAAAATGGGGCTACAACTTTCTGTATCCCAAGTTTTGGAACCAGGGTATGGTCATTTAACAAGTTAGCTGTCATTAATCACAGAACACAATTGTCAGTGGGGCAAGGCAAGGATTAAATAGGGCAACATTTTACTGTTTAAAGAAACTCCTCTCTCTCTCTCTCTCTCTCTCTCTCTCTCTCTATATATATATATATATATATATATATATATATATATATAGATAGATAGATAGATAGATAGACTAAAGCAGAGAGGAGCTTAAAACCTTAGCTATCAGCATTTTTGGAGGAAAATATGCTGGCACAGCTGCTATCTACATGGATTCCTTAATGATTGGGATGTCAGGATGTTGGGCTCTGCTAGGGTCCAATAAGCAGCTGGACTTGTGAATGTGAATAATTCAGATTTTTCTTTGTGATCTTTCAAACTTCTGCAGTCTTGTTCCCCAGGTCATGACATATTATGAAAAAGGTGTGATTCCATTTATGGTTGGACCTCTCATTGGCCATATGCTCTTAAAAGGCAGAAAAACAAAACAAAAAGAATAAGATTCTTTGGAGGTGACTACTTATTCCCATTCTGTGTATGGTTGTTTCAAATTATCTTTTTTTAAAATATTGCTTGAATTAATTATACAAAAACTTAAAACTTACTCAGTAATGATTCACATGGCCTCTGCCACCCAGGGTAATATGCAAATTGATGTTGCCCTCATTTTTATCATTGATATTTTTATAGCAGCTTGTGGGACTTGATAGCTTGTGAAATTAATACAGTCATTATCAAGGCAATTTGATGGGTAATGAACCATTCTTGTCTTTATTTCAATGATACTAATTATCCTGGTGGCCCTGACTGATAGCAAGTGTTATTTCTGAAAAACAAATGAACAGTTGCAACACAAGGTTAGTACCAGTGGCATGTGCTGATTTTCATCTGTGTGTTGAGAGATGGCTTATAATATGATTGGCAAAATGATCTCTTTTACTGAAAATATGTTTCAGTTAATGGAGAATTGATTGACACCCTTGGTTCCACCTGTAATCAAACTGCAGTTGAACCTCAAGTTGCAGATATTTGTATCCTAATTAGTGAGGAAATGAAGCTTGAAGTCAACAATGACAAATTGGTGTGAGGGAGACAACTGAGGTCCCAGGTTCAAGTCTAAACTCTGTTGCTCACTGGATGTGTGAATTTGAGTCAATTACATGACAAATTCTTTCCAGGGTAGTTGGGAAGGCTAAAATGGGTCATGGGTGAAAAACCTTGTGAATGTAGAAGTCATGCAGGTGTCAATTACATTCAGTAACAATAGTGGCCTTATCTGGAGTAACACAGAAGGAAAAGAATCCTGGCATTTCCCGTCACTAGGGGAGGATCATGGGTGAATGCCCCTGAGCATTAGTTTCTCCCTCTGTGACATTGCAGAATCACAGTACAGGGGATCATGCATGTGAAGTCCCACAAATATTACTGAATGAATGTTAGGCATTAGCTGATAAATTCACCAATGAAGACAGAGCTTTCCAGAGCCTCCTGAGAAATGGACACTTGAAAGATTTCAAGACACATCTGACCAAGAAAACTACTTGACTGTTCTTAGAAATAAAGAGCATAGGTTCATCTGAAAAGGAACTTGTCTCTCACTGCCTCTGACCCAGACCCCATGTATACAGCATCTTTCCTTTGCCTGTGGGAAGCTGAGGAACCAGAAACACTGACTACCCATACTCTATTGAGTAGATATGTCCCCAGAGTATCAAGTTCTCTCAGAAGAATCCTTTAGCCCAAACCTCCAGTTCTCTTGGCCTTCATATTTGGCTCACAGGCAGCCTGGGTTTCTGGGTTTCCTTCATCCTGTTCCCTGCAGCCTACTAGATGCAACCCTATGGGGAGCCAAGAATCCCTTGAACACGGTGTAATGAAGGCCACCATCCATTATTAATGAGCCACAGCCTGGTGGCGAGTGGCAAGCTATTTTCTACTAGATATTCCAGTCACTGTCATATGAGGAGCTATCTCAGCCTCACCCTT